>NC_056733.1:1535162541-1535395041 GCF_019279795.1 Protopterus annectens
GTTTCAGATTTCATACCTTTCAGAAAATTCATACTAATGCAAGACCTACTACTATTCTATTATCTTTCTAAGTTTATAAGAGCAATATTTAAAAAAAATGTCCTTATTTTTGGGCCTTTGCCTCAGATATATTTATGAGTTTGTTGCTCTAAGAGGTTGAGAGGTGTGTGTGTGTGTGTGTGTGTGTGTGTGTGTGTGTGTGTGTGTGTGTGTGTGTGTGTGTGTGTGTGTGTGTGTGTGTGAGGTAGGTAGGTAGCATACCTCTCAAATGTACAAATTTTGCAGAATGTCCAGATTTTTGCCCCATATTTTTTGTCTGTTCCTCATAAATTATTGTGATTTTCTAGAAAATTTTTGAAGGCTGAAGTTGCTAAATAATGACAGACGTTTGAGTTTCAGACTTCATGTCCTTTAGAAAAATTCATACTAGCACAAATCCTGTTATTCTAGCAACTTTCTCATACTAGCACAAATCCTGTTATTCTAACAACTTTCTAAGCTCACGAGAGCATTTTTAATATCTTTCCCTGTTTATTTTAGGCTTTGTCCATATTTCTTGCACTAAGAGGTAGGTAGGGGTGTGTGTGTGAATGAAACACCATAGTTAGGGGTAGCAGGTGGTTAGTAATTTACTAAAGCTCAAAACCTGTACCTTAGTTACAGAAAACAAAAGCATGAATCCTCTACCCCAACTACCATGCTGCATTTTTCAAAGAATTGACTTTCAGGTTCATTTTCAATTCAAGGAACCGAGTTTGAGTGAATCTATATTATATTACTGAAGAGGCATTACAGCGACTGCCTCTTCATCGACACTAAAAGAGTGAACCGTGAATTACGAGAATGGCCGTAGCTTGGCTGGGGAGGGGGGTAGCAGTTTGAGAGCTGTGAGTACAAATTTGAAAATCCTAGCTACACCCCTGGGTTCCACAGGACTAAGATAAATGAATGAAACTCCAATCATGTGGCTAAATCCAAGCTAACACCTTTCTCCAAGCAATGAGTTCACAGCCAATCAGCGACCTTGAAGGAAGCACACCTCCAGGTTGCCAAGTAGAGACAATTTCCTTGAAGAAACAGCACATACCAGGCTAAGACAGCCTTGTCAACACAATCAATGCTGTTGTTACTTCAGTTCTTTCTTCCCCAGTAGACATTTTGGGTTTGTATAACTACTTAAGGCTTGTGTAAATAACATCAGTCCTTTTAGAATGAAACTTAACAAAAATTTAGTAGTTCTAATTCCATTGCTAAGACAGTCATTAATTAATTGCTCTTGGTTCAAACTGTCAAGCAAAATAAAGGACATACAGACATAGCGGAGAGTGACGTCTTGTGATGATAAGAACAAACTCCATAGGGTTACTGGCTCAGCATCTGGTATTCACAGGCAGCTCCCCATCCAAATGGTAACCAGACCTGACCTTGCTTAGCTTCCAAGACCAGATGAGATCGGGCACATTCAAAGTGGTACATCTATATGTGCCTTTGCTATTAATAATTGGAAAATGAACAATGGAATAGCAACATGGGCTAATGCTACAAAAGCTGTTCTAGTTTGGTATGTATCTATTTTATAAAGAAGCAGATTTTGCTTGTACAGCCGTACCACCTTGAATGTGCCTGATCTCATCTGGTTTCGGCTGCTAAGCAGGGACGGGCCAGGTTAGTACTTAGATTGGGAGACTGCCTGTGAATACCAAATGCTTAACCAGTAATCCCATGGAGTTTGTTCTCATCAGCACAAGAAGTCAATCTCCACTATGTCTTTATGTCCTTTATTTTTCTTGACAGTTTGAAACAAGAGAAATTAATTAATGACTGTCTTAGCAATGGAATTAGAACTACTAGATTTTTGTTAAGTTTCATTCTAAAAGGACTGATGTTATTTATACAAGCCCTAAGTAGTTATATGAACCCAAAGTATCTACTGGGGAAGAAAGAACTGAAGTAACAACAGCATTGGTTAGTGTTGGCAAGGCTGTCTAAGCCTAGTATGTGCTGTTTCTTCAAGGAAATTGTCTCTACTTGGCAACCTGGAGGTGTGTTTCCTTCAAAGTCTCTGACTGGCTGTGAACTCATTGCTTGGAAAAAGGTGTTGGCTTGGATTTAGCCACAAGATTGGAGTTTCATTCATTTATCGTAGCCCTGTGGAACCTGATTATTTATGATCTGAGGAAGGCTTTTAGCCAAAAGCGCTTATCATATACAAAACAACAAGGGCTTTGTTTTATTGCTTCATGTCTCATTTTAAGTCTTAACAATTAAAGTTTTTATTTTATTCTAAAGAACATATTTTTATTAGCCTGTGGTGGCATGATTCAGTTTTTACACAGGCAAAAGGAAACTAAGCTGCTTAGTCATCCATTTTTAAGTGTTTTTAATGTTCTTCTGTGATTCATCACCTGTCTTTTTCCTTACCCCTTTTCTCCATATCCTATCCCTCTTGAACACTTCTGTGAATTCATTCTCCATCACCCATTCTGGTAACCCATTTCATGAATCTATAACCTTCTCTGTGAAAAAGTGTTTTCAGATATCCTGGGAGTATTCAGTCCCTGCAATCTGCTGCCTGTATTCCTTCCTTCCTTCCGCTCTGTCTTTCCTGTTCAGTATGACTTCTTTACATCTCCCTGACATGGTTCTGGTGCACAGATATCTTGTCACCCCTAGCTCTTCTGGTCTGAAGAATTCTAGCTTTTCTAGCCCTTGGTCACATACTTTCTGCATTGCATGGATCTCTCTGGTGGCTTTCTTCCAGATTCCTCAAAGAGCTGATATTTAGTTCTTTACAGACTGTACTCAGGGAGTGTTATGAAGAGTGCTCGTATAGTGTAAGCATTACTGTTATTCCCCTATGGATATACCTCAGCATTCTGACTGCAGCTGCTTCTATTGGTACAATCCCAGTAAGACCAACAACCTCAGATTATTTATTTTCTACTGTTATTAGTATCCTTCCTGCAGATGATACCTTACCACTGTTGTTGTGGCCTAAGTACAAAACTTTCATTTCTTTGCTCTATCTTCCTTTTCACTTGTTCGTCTCTTCCCAGCATTGTGTTGGACTTCTCCTTCCCATTTTCCACTGCTGGAACTACCTTTGTGTCATTAGCCAAGAGGTTAACCATTTTTGTTACCTCATATATGTCTAAAATAGACACACTGAACATAATTAGGCCCAGGACAGGCCTCTGTGGTACTCCTCAGGTCACCTTCCCAATTCCTGACATTGTTCTTCTCTGCAAAATATTCTGAACCCAAAATTAGAGGTGGAGCTAGGGTGGAGTGAAGGGGGCAACTGTTCTGTCTGTCAGATGTTAGGGATCATGTCTGGCAAATGCAGTAAGTTGGTGGTGCAGGACTGAAGCAATTCAGAGCTTCTTGTGTTGTGTAGTTTTCTATAATGTTAAAAGTAGAAAGAGCTGTTTTTTGTCCTTGTTTTAGCCCTAAGGTGGAGGAACAGAGGTCTCAGCAGGATACTTTTATTTTCTTTGCTGTTCAACCTAAAGTTGAAGGGGATGTCAGATTGGGTGATAACACTGGGCACCAGATTAGCTACGTACATTTCTGGCTACCTCCAGCTCCTCCAGATTTCCTACTAGACTCTTGTGTGGAAGTGAGTCAGTCAAAAGCATGTGTGTGCATATGTCAGCATGTGTGTGTTTGAGTGTGAGCATGTGCTTGTGTGTGTGTGTGCGTGTGTGTGCATGTGTGTGCGTGTGTGTGTGTGTGTGTGTGTGTGTGTGTGTGTGTGTGTGTGTGTGTGTGTGTGTGTGTGTGTGTGTGTATGTTGTTGATGGAATAATAAGACTCAATATTATTTACCCTGAAGTTTTGCTGAGAAATATTAACAATAAACACGTGACAAATTTGTTCAGTGTGAAACAGGAACATTTATAAAGCAAAGTGAGGAACTTTATTAGAAACAATCCATAGTTTTTCTAAACAATCCTAGTTTGGTTTGTAGTTTACTGTGAAGTTGACTGACCTCTGTGTGTCACCAGGACGTGGCCCTGCAGCAAGACCGTCAACCATCAACCATGTCATAGGCAAGGTACAGCTGTAGCTGCATGAATTTCACAGGTCTGTACAACAGATTGCATATGCCTGCAGATTATAGTGCTGAGGGTTGTATACAGGTTTATGGTGATTGACAACAGCTGTTTCAGAGTGGAAAATGCCCACATCTGATTGTTTTACAAACGAAAACGTAATTCAGAACGTTAATGCAGAACTTTGTTTTTGTGCTTTGGTTGCGGCATTAAAGGAAGAGAATTCGACTGTCTGTGAGCTTTATTGTACGCCTTCTCAGGTCTGTTGTTTGTTTTACAAGTAATCTTTGTGGATCTAGTGCAATTGTCTTTGGATTTATTAGAAACAAGGTACAGTTGAGAGGTATCTGCTAGCATCCTTGTTCTTTACTTTCTCTACCACCTGTATTTATAGGTGCTGTAGGCCCCTCTGTCATCCACCAATTGCTACCATCACATTCCTAGGTAGCCACATTGACTTTCTTTTTTCTTGTCTCTTTCTCATACACTTATCTGTAGAAATTAATACTTTTCCCTAACCCATTATCATAATTTCTTTACTCTTTCAGTTTGTACTCATCCTCTTAACTCATCCTCAATTATCTTTGGCAGCACAGCACAATACATACTTCTAAAACTCCACACCATCTTCATGCTCCTTGTATTCTTCTTACCTTTCTACTTACGCTAAACCTCACAAAGGCATTATCACTGATGGCTAATGGTGCCTTAGCCAGAACATCTGCGAGACTGACTGTATTAGTTACAAACACATCTAGGCTTCTGTCCTTTCTGATACAGTCCTGCTCCAGTTGGCTGAACCACTCATGGTACATGATCTCAACCATATCCAATTGGCCCTGTACACTGAAGCTCAGAACTTCTCAGTCTATTTCTGAGATATCTGAATTTCCCATGAGAATTACACTCTTCCTCCTACCCCATTCCTTTATTTTCTATTCCTTTCTCCCATTATTCTCACTTCTACATCTCTGGACAATATACTACATCTTTTCTCTAGCTCCATCTTTCCTTTACCATAACTACCAAAACACTCAGTGTAGCTTGTGACCCTGGCCAGCATCATTCCCCATTCATGGTTTGCATCCTTCCTTCCCCTGTCTTCTTTTATATATGGAGTTCTATTCCATGCACAAGTCTTCTTTTTTGTTATTCCAGTACAACCTCTACCAAGACATCTTCATGTCCTGACTCCTCCTGTGATTCTTGCATATTTCTATGATTCCAGCAATACCCACAGGTTCATGAGTCGTTACTAGGCTAATTTCCTCTAGAGGCCCTTTTACAATTAGCCATGCTTGCTAAATGTATCTGACAAAGTTTGATCCCCCAAAGTTATTTTGTATATTTAGGCTCCGGTATGGGTAGTCTAGCATTTACAGGCTACCTCTCTCTACTAGAGACATAGGTGCCAGACCACGAGTAAATGTTCAGTTCTAGATCCAGTTGACCATGCGAGGTGTGATTTGGGTTAGTGAAGAACTCTGCTTTGCATGGATGCTAAGCCTATTCCAGAGAAGCTGTAATCTCTGAGACACATACCTGTGCCTCCAACATGGCCTTTTTATGTTGCAGATGAGACTTGGGTCACTAGATTGAGGAATTCTGATGGTATTTATTTTGCAGACATGCAACAGATCCATCAGAGTGGGACCTGAGAATGCTTTCTAGGCCAGACAAAAATTGCCTCACAACATTTTGTAGAAGACTGAGCAGATGGACAGGGCTTTGAGGCAATCCATATAAGACATGTTGTTTATGCCCTGTATTCTTTTAGTTAGGATCCTCTCTACCCCCTTATCCTGCATCACTGCTTGCAGCTCTGAAAGGAATTTTGTACTGAATGAAGAAACACTACCTGGGATTAAGGAATTTGCTGTATTCTTAGGAAAGGGCTATAGGTTCTGTCCTTTCTATATTCATTTGCATTTTTCTCTTTTATGTATTTATACTTGACATTATATTAACTGTGAATTGTAGTGTTCTGAGTTAAATAAATATTTTCCTTCACAGCCACTATGCATTACAGAGTACAACTATCCAGCCATGCTCCAAGTCACTTTTCTGTCCCTCTGCTATATGATTCATCTCTTTTTTTCCCTTTTGTCTGCTGCTTAAACACTTTCTCTATCTGCTTCTGCCATTCTGCATCTGTTTTTCATCTTTAAAAGTGCAATCATTGAAATGTACCTTCCCAAGACAGGGCTAAACACTAATGTCCCTTCTGGTTTAAGATGTATCCTTTCCATTACAGAGTTAGATGCTGTGGCTAATAACTGACCACTGCTGGTGTAGTCCATCCATCTATTCTAAATAAATAAAATAAAATAAATAAAATAAAATAAATTAAAATTAATGACTGAGAGCATCTGCACCAGTTGTCCCCAACAATATGAGACTGAATGCCATCTGAGACAAGATTTTATCTCTTCTTTGAAAATATTTTGGCTGTAACACAAAGACTCAACCTCTAGTGGAGGAAATAGTAACTAAAAGTTTATAGATTGATTTATTTATATTGTTCAGTAGTTAAAGCAGTGAACTGATATTTCATTCTGCAGATCTTGCTTGCATACGTCCCATCCTGCAAGTATTGAAAATAGGTCCTTGAAAATAGGTAGTTCTGGTAAAAAATCTGGGCACCTAATTATCATAAAATGGGAGTACAAAACTCTCCCAACTTCCAGGAGGACTGTAGCATACTGCTCAGATAAACAACTTAAAATGAGTGGCAAAATAATGCAATCATTTTAGCATACTATTTAAACAGAGAGCTAAATCTGTAGACTTGAATAATACTGCAAGGATCTACCTCTTAAAGTCTTTCTTTAAATTACTGATGCTTTTAGTATATTAGTCATGTAGTCTGTTTTCCTGTCACCCATACTGTATAATCTGAGGAGATTCCGGAAATATTTTGAAGGGTAAAGAGATTTAAATTAGGCTCACACCTGCATAAAAAGGCACATCGTAAAGCCTGAAAATAGATGCGCACCTCCAAATTAGGTACAGTTTAGAGGTTTGCTTGGGTGTAACACCTACAATGAGTTAAAGAAATAGAAACTGAGGTTATGGAGTACCTGTGAAGTGAAGGATGCAGCGTAGAAAATCTAATTCAGAAAGCACCATAGCAGGACAGAGCAATAGATATCCAAATTAAGGAGAAATCAGTGGAATAGCAAGCAATTGGTCAGTTGCCATATGAAAATATTTTGGAGTCTTATTAGGAGACATTTGAGTGCTTTTAGCAGGACAGGCCAATGGCCTAGATTGTTAAATTCCATGGTTAAAAGGAAATAGCAGTTAACTGCCATCTATGTTGCTTGTGACTTGAATTTGATTAGTGAGATGAGTGTGACAGGGCTGGGGGTGGGATGGGAACACTGAGTGGCTCTAGATACTGTGGCCAGCTCTCCTTCTCTCAGTGGAAGGGTAGAACTTCCTTTCTAAGATTTCTGACTGGGAGATATTGCTGTGGCAAATGAGTGACTGAGAAGTTGGATCAGATTGTCCACAGTGAACAGTTCATGGAAGTATGTCATTGTTGTCCTTATACACAATGTGCAGACATAAAGGCAATGTCCAAGGAAAAAAGGTTCTTTATCTTTAGGATAGCACTCTGCTATGGTGCTCTTTTAATTTCTCCAAATCTTTTGGGTTTCTAATACCATGATGGGAATGGACCCCATTTCTAAATCAAAGTGTGATTAAAGTTCATGAAATGTGTATTGTTTCAATATTTGATATCAGCCAGAAGTGCTCTTCACACCAGGAATGTGCCCAGTAATAACTTTGTCTCAACTCATATGGAGTTACATGTATCAGCAACATATCTAAGTATGATGATAATTTTTTTTTTATAAGATCCATTGCTCCTACTACTACTGGAACTGTCTGGATATCTTATTTCCACACTGCCCTCACTTCAGCCTGCAAATTCTGGTATTTTATGACTTTGTGTTTGTCTGTACATAAGACACTGTAATCACTGGGTGTAGCGATTTCAATGACCAATGCTACTTTTGTGGTCTATATTACATCGCTGAAATCGTATTCCAGCAAACAAGTATTCACTGACACCTAATCAACAAAAATTGCTTTGGCGATTCGCTGAATTTATTAAGGGCAAGGACATAGCTGGCCAACCACAGATCTTTGCCCTTTTCTCCACTGTACTGCGATCTCGGAGTTAGTATATATAGTTAGGGGGGTGTGGGAGAAGCCCCCCACATCAGGTGGGTTCGATTGATGTAGATGTTGCTCCTTTGTTCTTCAGGCAAATATTTCCTTGCCCTTAGTAAATTCAGTGATTCGCTGAAGGAATTTCCGCTGATTAGGTGTCGGTGAATAGGTGTTTACCGAAATGCAATTTTGGCAATGTAATATAAGCCCCTATTTTTGCCTGCTTTTCATGGACTACTATATCTGGTTTTCTTGCATCTGTTTTTTTTTTTTTTTGAACTGTTGGTAGTGGATGATCCCATGTAATATAAACTTCATCATTTTCTGTGATGCTTTGCGGCTCATGTTTTCAGTGCTTCTTAACTACTTTAGTATTATAATGTTTGCGCAATCCTCAATGCAACAGTCTAGCTATATTATTATGCCTTTCAATATATAGTCCTTCTGCCATCAGTATATCACAGCCATCAACAAGATGTGAAACTATTTCCAATTCTGTTTTATAAAACCTAAATTTGTCTGTTTCTCCCACATGTTCAATGGACTTTGGAAACCAACGTGTACATAGTCCACTATCTTGAGCCACCAATATTAACCTTCTGTCTTTTGGTATAAATTCACCTCTACTTAATCATTTATGTGTCCGATTCTGATCAACATGAGGTTGCTCTAAGAGTTTCCTATACTTGCAACTATATTTATGCATTTTCCACATTTCTCACCTTCTCATCTGATCCTTCACCTTATATTCTTTCTTTTGTTTTTTGGCACATTCAGTTGCTACCTGATTTTTATCTACTTCTGGCTTGATTACCATTCCCACTTGACACAGATATGGTTCTGCTAAACTAACCAGGGAAGTCATCTTAGACTTGTTCTCCTCATGTTTCAAAACTTTCACTACATTTGGGTCTTGTGAGGTCAGCAGATATGTATGCAGCCCCACTACCATAGATCTACACATGTAGTTTGAGGAGGTCCATACCTCCTTCAGAACAGGGAATATATAATCTTGGTATGCACTGATTTTTATAAATCATTTGATAATCATGAAGCATCCTTCTTATCTTTCCATCCAAACTATCCAACACATGTTGGGGGCAGTCAGTCACTCCAAAACTGTATGTTAGGACAGGAAGAGCAAATTGGTTTATAGCGTGGACTTTGTTCCCAGATGTCAATGCTGTTTTTAGCATTCATTTAAACCTTTTAAAATATTCCTTACTGAGTTTTATTCACCTTTGTTCATGTTTTATTGTGGATCCTTCATCAATTCCAAATATTTATCCACTCACACTTGCTCAAGTTCTTTAATATGACATTCCTGTCCCAAACTGATGTTTTCTAGGTGCTGCAGCTTTCCTGCTTTAAAGGTTGTTTTTGCACATTTATCAAGACCAAACAACATTCTTATATCATCTGGAAAAGTATTGACCACTTGCAGTTGTGCTTTCAGTTCCTCATCAGATGAACTGTACAGTTTTAAATCATCTACAAAAAGATGATGAGAAGTCTTTACACTTTGTTGTTTTCTGGGAGCCAAATTATAGCCATGACCTAATCTGTTAAGTAGACAGCTTAATGGGTTAAGGGCAAGACAAAAGAGCAGTGGTAACAGAGAATCACCCTAGAATATCCCCCTTTGAATTTTTATCCCTGGAATAATAATTTATCCTTTATCATAGTTTAATTGTAAAGTGGTTTGGCACTGTTTCATGGTCACCATAATGTAATCAATCAGTGCTGAGTGTATCTTGTACATTTTTAAGCACTCTTTTATCCATGAATGTGGAATACTATCAAATGCTTTTCTGTAGTCTATCCATGCCATTCTTAAATTCTTCCCCTTTCTGCAGTTCTCCATTATGACTTTAACATCAAATGATCCTTTGTTCCATATGACTTTCTTTTCTTACCTTTTTATTCTATTGCTATTATTGAATTTTCATATAAATGACTATAAACTCTGTCGGCATCAGTTTCAGTGTATAGTTTATATGTTGTTTGAAGGCAAGTTATTAATCTATAGTTTTTAGGATGGCTTGCATGTTCGCTCTTAAGAAGGAGCATTGTTTTCCCTGTTGTTAGCCAGGCTGGTGTCAGTTTGGGGTGTGCATATAAATAGTTCTTACTCATGGCTAAATTTTCATGTAAAGATGTTAATACTTTTAACAAGAAGTTAGGTACTGCATCTGGGCCTGGAGTTTTCCAGTTAGAGGTTTTTCTTAACTTTGTTTCAATCTCTCTGGCTGTTACTTCATCCAATTTCATTTCCTGTACCTTTGAACTTTTTACTCTTTCTTTTACTTCTTCTATCCATTTAGCTTCTTTGTTATGTTCCACACGATCTTCATAAATACCTCTCCAAAATGTATCTATTTATTCTTTTTTGGTGGTCTTTCAGGTCCTTTTACCATGTTTACCAATTCTCTATAAACCTTTTTAGGTCATCAATAAAGTGCTTATTTTGTACTTTTCCTTTATATTTCTTTGTGTATCTTCCAAGTATTTCTGCCTTTGCTGATATTTTTATCTTATTATTTGTGAGAGTGCATGATAAATCTTGATCCGTTATAATTTTGGACATTGCTTATATTACATCTGTCTTTCTGAGTATTTTTGTTGATCTGTTCCCTCTTCTATGCTCTTCTAACAGTAACACTTGTCTTAATTGCTTTGTAGTTTTCACTGTTCGATACTTCCATGATGGTATTCGATTTCTCCCTTTCCTTTCCCTCACTACTCTGTGTTCTTGTGGTTGAATTGTATTTGTTATTAATTTAACTGCACAGTAATATATACTGTTTACTTCTGTTATATTGCATGAATCTGTATGGACAGTCCTAATTACTGTGTTCATTTGTTTTATCAAACTTCCAACTTTTGGGATTTTATTGACCTTCTGCAGCCTATTTCTTTCATTGATCTTAATATGTCTGTCTCTATTAAATCTAGTTACGCTTCTCTTAACTCATTTTCTTCTAAACTGAGGGCACATTTTTTGTTCTCCATTTTCTGCGATCATTCCACAGAAAGTTCTATAGCATCTTCCTGTGGCACATTCTCATCAGTTTCATCCTGTGTCATCCATTGCTCTGTCATATGGGAACTCACAGGCCTATCATTCCTCATCACTGATTGCATCAGAGTTGCCACAGTTTCCTGATCCTTGATTTGCTGTCTAGCTTCATGTGAATATTTATACTGGTTTCCTGTGGAAGACTCCAAAATATTTTCATATGGCAACTGGCCAATTGCTTGCTATTCCACTGATTTCTCCTTAATTTGGATATCTATTGCTCTGTCCTGCTATGGTGCTTTCTGAATTAGATTTTCTATGCTGCATCCTTCACTTCACAGGTACTCCATAACCTCAGTTTCTATTTCTTTAACTTCTCCATTACTATCTCCCTTTCTACTTTCCTCTTTGTCTTATTATTTTTGTATTATAAAGTTTTCCATGTCCAGATTCCTTTGCCTGTATTTCTCTTCAAATATCTTTGGTGCTGCTTCTTTTGCAATGATTAGTTTTGCTTTCTCCTTTGCATAAATATTACTCCATAATAAATCTCTTTTTCTTTCCCATGTCCATATTTTTTCTTCAGAGTTCTCCTGATCTTGCTGTTTCTCCTTACTTTGGTGACTCGTTCCATCTTGCTGTGATGTAACCTGTGTTATACCTCCTACACCAAATCCTTCACTTCACAGACATTTCATAACTTCATCTTCTATTTTTTTAACTTCTACTTTACTAATCTTCTTTTCTACATTCCCTCTTTGTGATATTATTTTTTATTGTGACATTTTCCACATCTGGATGCCTTTGCCTGTATTTATCTTCAAATATCTTTGAGGCTGCCTTTTTTGTATTGTTTAATTTGGCTTTCATCTTTGCATAAATATTGCACCATATTTTTATTTTATTGATTCATTTATTTATTTATTTTACATGTGTTAACTGGGAGAATCCAGCTGGATTTATGTCCATTTTCAGTGGAGGCCCGGGGAGAAAAGCTCCAGAGCAGTAAAATCATTAACAAGAGAAAGACATGTTAATCAAAAGATTCATTAAACAATATATAGAGTACACAATTTTTATACTTCTCATAGAAGTATAACACATATAAGAGAGTGAGTTAACCAAAGAGTGTATTTGCCAACATTCACAGGCTACATTAATATATACATGCAACAGAAAGTATAGCAAGGAGATAGAGTAGATAACTTCCATAACTCATTTCTACACATGAGAGACATGCTATGTCCTTTAGGTTTCTTTACAGTGTTCAGTGATATTATTACCCCATGCAGACATTACAAAAGCAGTAGATATGCTGGAAACAGATCTCTCTTTCTTTCCCATGTCCATATTTCTTTTTTATACTTTTCAAAAATCTCTAGGTTTTGTTTATATTTTTACACTTCCTCAGATGCTTCTTTTTCAAAACAGATCAAAGTTTCTTAGTCTTTATAATGTTTTTCAGAAATCTGTTGTATTAATAAACACAAATTTTTATTTGAAGCTTCTGACAGATTTTCTTGTAGAAGTATTTTTCTTTCCTCTAATTTCTCTCTTAATCTTTTTGTATATCTTGTGTCTGGAAATTCCATTTTTTTTTGCATAATACCAGCAATACATAATTTATTTCTTATCCTCAATAGTCCACTCTATCATTTTTATGGCTCTTCTTTGGCCTATCAGTTTTTGTGATTTTTGTGGACTGCTACTTCCTTCTACAACAGGGGGGGGTTATCCTCCCCCTGGGCCTGGCCTGGCCCCATTGTAGGAATGTTTCCGTATTTTGAGGATTTTACTCTGTAATTTTTTCCAGTCCTGGCACCAGTGCGCCAACCAGGACTGGGCACTTTTTTTTTCCTCGGTCTTGTGCACCCAGCTGTCTTTTATCATTTTGACCTACTTCTGTGAATGATATATGCTATATAAAATACAGTCTGTACATCAGTGTTATCTTGATGAGGTTTTGTGAAAAACAGGGTCCACCTTATGAAGGTACTCACCAAGACTTGAGGATGAATTCAGTTTCATAGGTTCATAGGTGTGTACTAGGCTAATGGCCCTGGAGCCTATATAAGCCTAAGCCAAGAAGATTCCCTGGCATCATGCCGCCCAAAGTTAGTTCTCAGTGCCCCTGTCAAGCAAGGTCACTGAAGTGATCCCTGGGGTGAACTTCCTATTGCCCATCCACTCATCAAGATTTCTCTTAAAGAGGGCCAATGAAGTGCTCTGCTTGATGTGAATGGGAAGTTTGTTCCAGAGTATGGGAAGTCTCTGGGTTAGGAACCTATCCCTCCAGCATGTTCTGTTTATTGTGGTAATGAGGTCTAGGCCCCTGGAGCATGTGGCATGGAGGGATTGAGACTTCTTTAGGTGTAGCATATCTAGCAGCTGTGGGTCAAACATGGCTTTGTATGTCAAGCAAAGATCGTCTCTAATTAGGCCATAAGAGGCAGAGTATAGCTGGAGGTTTTTGAGTCTGTCCAAATAAGGTATGTGTCTAAGGCCTAAGATCCTCTTAGTGAGCTATTTTTGTGGCCTTTCCAGTTGTAGGTGTCTAGTGAGGTACATACAAAATGAGGCATTGTATTCCATAATAGGTCTAATGAAGGATGAGTAGAGAGGGATTATGATCTGTTTCTTCCTGGATGTGAAACCTTTTGTAATGAGATGTGTGAAAGGGAATGACAATGCACTTTTTGGCATTGAACTTAAGGCCATGGTTCTGGCACCAGTCTTTGGTGTCAGTGAGGCCTTTTTGTAGAATGTCTACATCAGTTTGAGAATCAATAATGACTCCCAGTTTGCAATCATCTGCAAACTTGGTCAGCCAGTGCCCCTTTGTGTTGGTTTGAACTACAGAGAAGTAGATGCCAAACAGGAGAGGACCTAGGACCGATCCCTGTGGGGCACCACTTGTAACTGGTCGGTAGTCAGATTTGGAGTCCACTACTTTCACAGTGTGGGTTCTATCAGTGAGCCAGTTGGCAACCCATCTTATAACATAGGGGTTTATGCCTAGTTTAGTGAGTCTATCTATGATTCATGAGTGAGAGATGGTGTCAAAGGCTTTTGACAAGATCTAGGTAGGCTGTGTGAACTATCTTGCCTTCATCCCCAGCTCTGGTAACAGACTCGAAGAAGTCTATCTGGTTGAACAGGCAAGATCTACCTTTCACAAACCCAAAATGTGTGGGGTCCAGAAGTTGGAGTTTCCCTATGTCCTTATTTATAAGGTCCATGATAATGCACTCCATAGCCTTACATATCAGACTCATCAGGCTAATGGTGCAGTAGTTCCCAGTGTCTGTAGTTGCTCCCCCTTTGTGGAGTGGGATGACAATAGCAGTGCCCCATTTGGTAGGAACAAAGCCTGAAACGAGGCTGTGATTGAACATAGTACTCAGGTGTGGTGCCAGTTCACTTTTTAATTCATGTAGAACACAGCCAGGGATACTATCAGGTCCCATGGAAGCTGTATTCTTGGCTTTGGACAGTGTGGTTTTTACCTGTGTAGCCATAGTAATAGGGACTTGGCATTCCTCAGGTATTCAGCAATACTATTCTCCTTTGCTTGCTGACTTATCAGGTCTCCATTCAGACCCTCTCATCTCCCCATTCCGACACATCATCTCTCCATTCAGACCCAACATCTCTCCATTCAGACCCTTTCCAACTGTGTGATGTGTTTGGATGGATTCACTTTATAATCTTTAAATACTAAAATATAGAATTTTAGTATCTCGAGACTATAAAGCCAAAAGCCCAAAAAACCGACACCCACAACCGCAAAATTCATAATCACAATCATTCACATACACACACCACCATACAAACAAGCAAACATACACCTACCTAATGACACTACAACAAACAAAACAGCACACATAAATACAACATAACAAATAAACTCACCTACCCTATCTATAAGCTGCACCCCCCCACACCCCCGCTACTTATATATACTAACTCCAAGGTCGCACTAAACACACAAACACATAAAACTCACCACTACACACACTCACACACAATAAAATCCCTACCCAATACCCTTACAAGAACACCACTTACCTAAATCCCCAGCTAAATCCACGAACTACACAGCATGTCACGAACATGTCAACACAACGGCAGATTCAACATTTCCGCATTCGATATTATGCAGTTTCGCGTAACTGCACTTTCGAATTTATGGTCTCGAAATACTAAAATTCGATATTTTAGTATTTTGAGATTATAAAGTGAAACAGTTTGAATAGACAGAAACTAAAAGAGGCATTATATTCTATAACTAGTCCCATCAGGACAGAATACAGAGGAATGATACTATCTTTATTAATTGAGTTAGAGAGAAGGATTTTCTGGGAGCTGTTATGTGGTACTCAAAGGTACATAGATTTCTGACAACCATATCAATCTAAATTGTGGTGCTATTTATACCACAAGCTGATGTTGAGATATATTGATACAAACTATTTGATAATAAATATGACAATGCAGTATTTTGCCATATCAGCTTTATTTGCATTAAAACTGAATTATTTCAATACAATTTTTTCATTAAAGAGAAAGGATTGTTGTTTTGCTTATTTTTTTTTCTGCAATATGAATTATTCATTTGTTTGTTTAATTCACTGATTAGTGACACTTCCCTTCACATATATAACAAAGAAAGATATCCTCACATGAGAACCAATGGGATACATTTCTGCAATCTGCTTAGAACCTCAGTTGTTTTGCAAAGCTGTAAGATTGTATCAGTGGTTGTTTTCCTTTAAGAAAGGTTGAGAAATTAGCCAAAGAATGCAGGGTTTAAAATCTCACTCCTTTGGGGAATTTCATGGAAACACTTTGCAGGATGAGCTTCTTGACCTCTTGCATGCTAGTTATATTATTAGTTGTCAACCACATGGCTTCACATAGCAGACGGCTTGCCAGATTTAGGTTCATGACTGTTTCATTACTAATGTAGACAGATTAAATTAGTAACACTATCCTATTAAACCCATTGCCCCTTGTACTTACCTCTCCATACAATAGTCCACTGATAGGTTCTCGCTCTGCCTCCCTTGGCTCTTCCTGCTCCGTTCGCCCTGCAGGCTCACTCCGCTCCCCTACCCTACCCCCTATTCCCACCCGCCCCCACAACATCTACATTTATACCTAGCCAACCACACCCACTAGAACTCCTAACTAATTATACACCACAACTCTCTCAGGTTCCTCTCCCCTATCCCACCCATAAACATTCATCTCTCCACCCACTAGTACACCCTATCTAAGCAATCAACCTTCACTGCCCAGCCCACATCCTCTACCTAACCCATCTAATCCACTACTCCTCAACATACTCCCCACAATCAAATCCAAAGGCCTACCTACTCCCCAATCCTACTACAAAAAGGCTTACTAACCTACAGCATAGTAACTACTAACATCCCCTCTCTTTT
Source organism: Protopterus annectens (assembly GCF_019279795.1). Lineage (NCBI taxonomy): Eukaryota > Metazoa > Chordata > Ceratodontiformes > Protopteridae > Protopterus > Protopterus annectens. The sequence goes on from NC_056733.1 coordinate 1,535,179,245, forward strand.
CACTTTAAATAACCTCCTACACTATGTTCCCAAAACCCTTAACCTACACCTCACTACTATTATTTCTCCTCAACCTATCCTACATCTACTACCTCACTCAACCCACACATACTAACCATATTCAAGCCTTCCACATAACTACTGACTTCAACACATTTCCATCAAAACCTCACATCACAATATTTCCCCATCTCTATCCTATAAAAAATCAACTATTCTTTACTTTTAAACTCATTAACCCCCACAAACACTCATCCACAACAGCAGCTAACTCATACTTTACCAATGCATTAAAGTTCAACCCATACTTTACCAATGCATTAAAGTACAACCCATACTCTAAGCAATCCAAACACCTAACCAATATTATTCTACATCTAATTACTACTCTATTATCAGGAGACATACATCCCAACCCTGGCCCCTCAAACCCCTCCAACATAGACAAGTCTATATTTTTTACCTCCCTAAACTCCCAAAGCATAGTAAACAAAATCCCAAGCCTCCATGCCTGGCTCTCACACAATAAACCCAACATTTTATCTATATCTGAAACATGGCTAAAGTCCCACATAAAAGACCATGAAATAACACCACCAAACTACTCTATCATCCGAAAAGATACATCCCACAAAAAAGGTGGTGGTGTTGCTCTTTTGTATTCATCCTCCCTGTCAGTCACCCCTTATAACAAACCTATTCCCAACTTCAACAATGCAGAAATACTCCTGACAAAATTTCAACTTAATAAACACAAACACATAGTAATAGCCTCCATCTACATCCTCCCTGGAGACAATATTACTACATTAGAAAATATCCTCTTCTGGCTCTCCACTAATATTAACAATGAAATAATAATCCTAGGAGATACTAACATAAACTGGTCCTCCATTCAGTCAAACACAAGTCCACTTAACATAAACCTTTACAACTTCTCACAGCTAATTAATTCCACAACCCACCCCTCTAAAACTCTATCTTCTGGTAGCATTCTAGATTGGATTTTAGTTTCTCACCCTCATTACTTCTCTGACAGTGGTACACTTCCAGACTCCCTCAGTGATCACCTGCCCACCTTTGCACACCGACTCCCTACACCTTTACTAAGAACACATAACTACATTACCATACGCAATCAAAAAAACTTTAAACCAACAGCTTTCACTGACTCTCTAAAAGCAATCAACTGGGATATTCTAAAAACTCTAACCCTAGATGATGCAGTAGTTCACTTCAACACAACCTTTTTAAATATCCTAGATCACCATGCTCCCCTAAGCTCCAAAAGAATAAAACTAAAAACTACCCCCTGTCTAACCAAAACTACTCTAGCAGCTATGAAACACAGAGATAAAGTCTGGGCACTTTACCATAAAAATAAATCTCCCCTCACCCATCTCAAATTCAAAACACTCAGAAATAAAGTAAAAAAGCTCATTACCGCTGATCGACAAAACTATTTCTCCAAACTTCAAAACAATAATAAAACAAACCCTCAGAAGTTCTGGAAAGGAATATCTACCCTTATCAATCCTGGCAACTTACTCAACCCCACTCCTGACCCCAATGCTTCTGACAATGACGTAGCTACACAATTCAACTCATTTTTCATAGCTTCCATCTCCAAACTAACATCTTCATTCTCCAATACCTCTCCATCCTCCACTTCTCCCATTAGCACGCCTCCCTACTCCTCCATCTCTACTACCACTCCCTCTCCATCTCTGTCACCCCCTCTTCACACACATCCTCACTACTCCTCCATCTCTACTACCACTCCCTCTCCATCTCTGTCACCCCCTCTTCACACACCTCTATCACTAAAACCAATTCCGACATCCACAATAAAAAAACTTCTACAAAAACTAAAACCATGCTCCAGTGCCCCTGACAACATTCCTTCATACTTCCTCAGCATTGCTGCTGAGGCCATAGCCTACCCCATCAGTATATTAATCAACCGCTCTATCCAAGAAAGCATGGTACCCCAAATCTGGAAAAAGGCTTACATCATACCTTTACACAAAGGTGGCAATAACAACAATATTGCAAACTTCCGCCCCATAGCTATCTTATCCCCCATCTCTAAACTCCTAGAAAAGTGTATCCATTTACAGCTACTACCTTACCTCTTAGACAATAATCTGCTCACTCCAACTCAGCACGGTTTTAGACCCGGCCACAGCACTATGTCAGCCCTCCTCTCCTTCCTAGAAACTGTAAATAAAGCTCGGGACTCTGGTCATATTGTCTCTACCCTCTTACTTGATCTTTCAAAGGCCTTTGACACTATCTCTCACAAGCTCCATCTAACCAAACTCTCTCAACTCAACTTATCTCCTTCCTCACTGTCCTGGTTCTCTAGCTACTTATCTAATAGATATCAAGCAGTAAAATGGAAAAAGGCCACATCCTCTTTTCTAATCACCCCAACTGGAGTTCCCCAGGGCTCCATACTGGGTCCTCTGCTATTTAATATATTCATTAACGACTTCCACAACTCTATTCCATTCTCCAGCATTATCCAATATGCAGATGATTCAACTATCATCTGCACTGCTACATCCTTCCCAGTACTACAAAAGCTTACACAAGATGCCTTCTCTACCACTGAACTCTGGATGAAAGATAACCACCTTGCTCTTAATGCCTCTAAAACCAAACTAATGGTATTTACCCCCTCTAAACACATCTCTATCAATACTAATTCTCTATTAATTACCAGCCACAACAACACATCCCTGGAATTGGTGTCCAATGCTAAATTACTTGGTGTTCAAATAGACAGTCACCTCAAATTCAACTCTCACATTCAACTCAACATAAAAAAATACATCAAAAACTAGGCATGCTATACCGACACAATCGCTACCTTACACCCTCCACTAAAATCACTCTCTCTACCTCATTCCTCATCCCCTCTCTTCTCTACGGAGCCCCACTCCTAACCAACATCCAATCTTCCCTTAAAACAAAACTTTCCACCTGTTACAATAAAATTCGCTACCAGCCATAAATCTTCTACCCACCATTGCTCTTCACTCCATAAATTAAAATGGCTTGAACTTCCTAACCAACTTATCTATTCTCAACTTACTCTTGCTCATAAGCTCATTTTCAGACGTGACCTCTGTCCATCTCTTTCTTCTGCATTTAAATTTCACCTTCCCAGCAGGGTACTTAGATCTAACAACCAAAATCTAATCGAATTGTATAAACCAAATCGTCCCCCTGGTAAAAATCTCCTAAACTTTAGCTTAGCACGACTCTGGAACTCCCTACCTCCTGCCATTCGCACCACTTTCAACCACCTTACATTCAAAAAATCTCTTCACTCTCATCTACTTTCCCAGTGGGAATGCTCATGCTCACATCCTTCATGATCCATACTGACTTGACACTTTCCTCTTAAAAAAAAAAAAAAAAAAAAAAAAAAATGTTTGTACACTACATTGTCTGCTCTGTTGCAATTGTTTCTTACTTTCTAAATTGAAATGCTTACCTTTTCTAGCCTGTATCATCTAAAATGTTGACCACCAGTTGTTCTTCCTAAAAGTGTTTGCTCTAACTGTAATGTGAACAGTACTCTGTCTACCACATATTGTATGCTCCATTTGCAAAATTCTTGTAATTATTGTAATATGGATATAAATCTTACTGTAACCTTATCTGGAGCATTTCTCCCCAGGACTCCATTGAAAATGGGTTCATTTGGCCCAGTGGACTATCCTGGTAAACCAACTGCAAATAAATAAATAAATAAATTAATTAATTAATTAATTAATTAATATTGTATATGAATTTGACAGGCTTTGATGCTGCCTCACTGGAATGCTTATCTCTTCATTTGGATTAAATGTTAAACCAAGGTATTTTCTGCTTGAAATGATGGTGGCTCAAGTGGATGTAAAAGATTCACAACACTTATCAAAAACATAGGAGAGGTTCTCCAAGTTTTGACTATATTGTACCTGCCAGTTATGACTTCCACTTTGGGTCTACCCTGAAAAGAGTCCTCTGGCATAGTGCATTTAACCCTGCCAACAAAAAACAGATATGTAGATAGATAGATGGATAGACAGACAGACAGACAGATAAATTAAAGAATTTTGGTGCATTTTCCAAAAATGATATAGTCGATTACATTGCTTGACCAAAAAAGGGATGGAGTGATTTTCATAGAGGAATCATCAGCAGAAGAGTTAGTAAGCTGAATAGTTCAGCTACATAATTAGATCTGCTTAGAAAATTTTTATCTACTAATGCACTGAATTTGAAGAATGAGGTCAAAATAAGCTGTTTATATTCTGAAGACACAAACACAAATTTGGTGGTCATAGATGGGGACGACAGATAGCATTGTAAAATATGTGCTAAATAGAATTGAATGCATAAAATATATTTTTTGCATGGTGCATTGAAAAACATATTCTCTTGGCATGGTAATTTAAGCTGAACAGAGGAAAAAATGATATGGGCATAATGGTCATCCACGGGAAATAATTAGGATTACTGATCACACTTGCATTGACCCATGAATGGCTGAATGAATAAAGCTAAAAGTAAAAATGAAACTGTTCTCTTTTACTGGGTATTGTCAATTTTCGCTAGTTAGCTTAGTATGTAAGAAGGTATGGAAGCAAAGTCCCTTACATGGCTGGTACAGGAGGCTTGTACCCCTATCAAAAAGAACTTTCACATCTGCAGTTTGATGACTCTGTGGGGAGATTACCATATAGATTTTGTAGTCACTGATGTGATGCATTTTGCTAACATAATTGACTTTGCTTTTTCTGCAGCCTACCTTTCTTTACTTTCTGTTCTCATCCTTGAGATATTTCATTATACAACACTGACCTTGAATTCAGAACACATAGGAATACTGAAAGTACACACAAATTAAATATTTTTCACTACACCAGGATCACCTTTAATTATATATGGTCAAGCCAGGATTCAATGAACTACTTAAAAAATCGCTTTTTGTATAATGACTAAGCTTAGAAATTGGCTTTGGTTTGCAACAAATATAGATGAGCACTCTTTGAATGTGTAATTTATTTATATGGTATTATGCAAATTTAAATGCTATATGTAATATCTCTCTCTCTTTATATATATATATATATATATATATATATATATATATATATATATATATATATACATACATACATACACAGATATATATATATATATATATATATATATATATATATATATATATATATATATATATATATACGTCTGTGTAGGTAGATATAGATTTGTATGTGTGTGTGTGTGTGTGTGTGTGTGTGTGTGTGTGTGTGTGTGTGTGAGTGTGTGTGTTTGATTGTGCATGTGTGTATATGCGTGTGCATGTGCATGTGTGTGTGTACGTGTGAATGTGCATGTGTAGCTGTATATGTATATATTCCACAAAGCCAACAAACCACAGAAAACAGGAAGGGTGCTGGTAGGAAGAAAACAACAAAGCTTTGCACTTGGTCGAGTGCTTAATAATGAATGACAAAGCTTTCTAATAATGCAGAAGAATACTTGTCCAAAATCAGTTTCAATGCTTGACATATAAATGTTTCAATGTGTAATGAAAAAAGAAAGAAACAAATTTGAAGCATCTTTGTGTTAAAAAAAAAAAAGAAACACCGAAAATAATGACTGATCATGTAATAAACCTCCATCAGCAAGGATTAGTAAATTCCTATACAAATATCAAAATAATATTGAAGTGAGTAACATGTATCAGAATGGGTCTGTCTCAGAAGCTCGAGTTTTCAGACAAGACAATATGATCGAGTTTCCGAAAACATCAAAAATCTCTTTTTTACTACATTTTTGCAGGGGGACAAGTCCTCTGCATCTCCCACACCCCTGCATACTATATATACCAACTCCGAGATCACACTACAGGGGGGAAAAGGGTAACTTTCCTGATCCTCACTGTACACGATCTCCATTCAAAAGCTTTGAGTTTTCAGAAAACTGATCATATGGTCTTGACCATATCAATTTTGAGTTTCTGAAAACTCAAGTCTCTGATAGGTACCCATATGAACATATAGTTTGTAAATACTCAAAACCATTTTCATAACTGCTCATTTAAACCTGGTGGGTATAAAGCTCCAGTGTGAACAATTCAGCAGTCTTTCTTACTGTTAAATAACACAGACAAATATGAGTCAAAGATATGAAAAGAAGGAATTAGTCTGTCAATAACAAAAAGGTAAATATTTCCTAGAACATGGTAATGTTTTTATAAAGCTGTGTGTGATTTTACATCTGATGTCATTCAGATATGCACTAATATGTGCCTTGAAATTTCTTTTTTATCTGACATAGAATCTACCACATCTTCACAATAATAAATATATCACCCATTACATATTATTGGGAAAGTGACAATGAATAGCATATGATTTACAAGAAGACGGTGTAGTAAAGTGAGTAGCAGGCAGAGTGTAGTTAAAAAAACTGCAGTTGTGACAAAACTGTACCCATGAATCTTGTTGTCACAACACTTAGAAATTCTTGGACTAATTTCTTTTTTAAAATAGTTAAAATGTTCTGTCAACTTTCTACTTTATTGAAAGCTAAATTTACATTCTGTGTCAGATAAGATGACAAAATGGGTTTGCTTAAGTTTTCATGCCAATATTAATTACCCGAGGAATCTGGTATTACTTTCATAAGTAGTCACAAAACAAATTGACAGCATCGGCGAGGGTCTTTTTTGTTTCAAAGCTAATAAATTATTTCTAGGTATTTTGTCAACTTCACATTTCACGTGTATCAACATTGTTTGCAGTATGCTCTTGTATGAAAAGCAATAGACTAATAGAATAAATATTTAATAGTCTATTCATATATTTATTCAGAGGCACAGATTCTGTTTTAGAATATGTCTGGTAATGTAAAGGGATGATTTTAGAATATGTCTGGTAATGTAAAGGGATGTCAACTGCCATGAGGAAGAAAAGTGTTTTTAGAAAATGGTTTCCAATAAATAATTTGGTAGTCTCTACATCCAGAAAATCAATGTTAAACAAATCACCTCTCAGAAAGAAAACTATACCAAACTCATTTTTATATAAATAGTCCATAAATGCTAATAAATCAGAAAGGGGACTTTGCTAAACCAACCATCAATCATCTAGGCAGAGGCACCATATGTTTAAATATCCTTTATTTTAAAATACCGTATGAACAGGTCTGTGCATATGAAGGCAAAAGCTGCACCGTTTTCTGTATGCTTTAATTGCAGGTAATATTTTTTTTTAAGTAAAAAAAACATTTATCCTTTAGCACTAATTCAATGAATTGTAGCAAAAAGTCATTAACTTCAGATATATAATTAATCATACGTCTAACCAATATGAATTGCAGCAGAAAGTCATTAAGTTTAAGCACATATAACAATCATATGTATCTAACAGTACTTAATGGCTTTCATGTTTCCTCATGGGGATACTTGTGTACAAGGCCTTAACGTCCATTGTATACACCATTGCTTTTCTATCTGTATCTCAGAAATTATATTGACAAAATTAGTTTAATGTTATACTCTGCTTTTTACCTGCAGTACTAATAGTACTAATGGTTTGAAACATACTTCCAACAGTGCTTATAAAGATTCAGTCAAGAAGTAATGGCCATATACAATGGGTCTGCCAGGAGGTTTTGAATGATTTCTGTGTATTTTAGGTAAAGCATAAATGATTTGCAGAATAGGTCAGAAACCATAAGTTGTAGACACAAACATTTTGTTCTTTCCGGTATAAAAAATTATCATTTTCTTGTTTAAAATATTCAGTGGAATCAACTGGATTTAAACAATACAAATAGCATCATTTTACTGAGCTATCATTTAACTTTCATACATCCTATACAATACCCCCCACGTTGCTGTCAGTAGTGACTACTGATTTTATATCAGCCTGTATTTCTTTTAAAGCTATGTTCAAATTTAGATACAAAATATGTTTGTGTGAAATAGAAATGTGTATGCCATCAAAATAGAATTCTTTTCAACACAAAGTAATAAAAATTTCTGACCACAGGATTATCTATGAGCGTGGTTGTGTGTGTGTGGAGGGGGTGGGGGGGATAAAGTTAGAAGCATAAATGTTAAAAGGTACTACATCAAATTCAGTGATAACCATTGTTTTTAAGCAATACTCCATGACTGTGCATGGGTATATCAGGAATTACCAACAGCTGTTGTGGTTTGATTTACCAAGGTCAACCATGGGTAAATCCTGATATACCCACAAACCAGAGGGGATTATTGCTAGTATACAATTACATCATTTAAGAAAGAAATTGCTTACCTTTCTCAAATAATGTATTTGTCTAATGACACTTCACTCTTCTTCTGTGTTATCTTCCCTACACTGATGTATTACACATGTGAATGGGATGTTCTCATGCTTGCACAGTACATTAGTGCAGGAGAATTAACAGAAAAAGAAGAATGTCCATTGCTGCTGTTTTTAGCAGTAAAAAAAACAGTTTTTATGAGGGGCAGTAGAGAAATGTAAGGAAAATTAGGTTTCTGTCTGTTTACTTTTACAGAACGTACCCATTTTTTTAATATTTTGCTCTGTCATTTGGCATATACCAGTGGAATGACTGGCTGCTCAATAGTACTTTAGCAGCTGGACTTTTTTCTGTTGTTATATGCTTAATTTAAAATGGACAGTCTGGTAGGGCTGTCCAATCATTGTTCTCATTTTTGAATAATAATGAGCCTTTATTATTGTTTTTAACTATGTGTCTGCATGTCCTCCCTGTGGTCGCATGGGTTTCCTCCGGGTGCTCCGGTTTCCTCCCACATCCCAAAGACATGCTGTAGGTGGATTGGACACTCTAAATTTGCCCTAGGTGTGAGTGTGTGCGTGTGTGTGCTTTCTGTGGAAGGTTGGGCGCCGGGCTGGCAACTCGACACTGTAAAATTCCACTACCAGTCATGAGCGGACAGATGATCTGCCGTGGCGACCCCTAACCGGGGAAAAAGCCGAAAGAAGAAGAAAAAGAGCCATTATTTATAATTTCTATTATGAAACCAAATTTTCAGATTCAATTGTGTACTGAGTGCAGTAACATCTCTGACAGCAACATGTTCTGGAACTATAGCACTAGGTGCAGGACATGTTCTGGAACTATAGCACTAGGTGCAGGACATGTTCTGGAACTATAGCACTAGGTACATAACATGTTCTGGAACTATAGCACTAGGTGCAGGACATGTTCTGGAACTATAGCACTAGGTACAGAACATGTTCTGGAACTATAGCAGTAGATACAAATGTAAAGCCCTTGTTTAAAACCTGAATCTGAGAAGCATTCATCTGTGTGCAAAACACATTAATGACAAAATTGCTATCATCACGAAGGTTGCTTATTTCTGAATAGTCATTGAAGTCTGAAATGCCCAAACAATGTCTATCTTTGTTGTGCTTATGTTTCTTTCCTACCGTTTTACCTTCTAGCCCTATTAAAGGGGTATGAGAAGTGGAAGGAGCATTGAAAGTATCACAGTTAGACATTTTAGCTTGATTGTGCCCTGTATCTGAGCCTGAGTCAACATCAGTGTCAGTCATGGTTGAACCCCCCTTAGTAGTATCGTTATCATGGGGAGATGAGTCACTAGAGTGCAAAACTGACTAGATAGCTGCTCTCCTATGTTTGCTTTCAGAATGGCCATCCTGCTCTGCATTTTCAAGCTACATTGTCAAGATTAAATTTCACATTTCTCCTTCTATACCTCTAAGACATGTCATCTATCTTGTAGTCATTAGTTTCTGTGCCATATTTTCTACATTTTTTTGTGTTTTATTTCATTCTCAAACCACTTTACAGAGACCTGAAATTTACCAAAAAAAGGTTCAACAAAATCAGTAACTACAGTGCATTTATTAATCTAAGTGTGGTGTTCTTACAATAAACATCAATTTACATCAAGTTGCTTCTGATAATGTTCTAACAAAACTTTAACAAAACTCATAGTATCTTGATGTTGGCACAAAAGCTTAAGCAAAACAGAATATCTGCACCTACGACAGTTTGTAAAGTAACTCTCAGTCATCTGGGTACTATCTTAGCTGCAATATATGCCTTGAAAGAATGAATATTAAGTATAGCAAGGCACAACATCTTAATTGCATTTGTCACGTGCCAAATGCTGGAAAACCATTTTCACATTACCTCCATTAGGCCTGGATAGAGAATGTCATGTTATTTTAACTTGTGTAACATCAAAACTGGTCCTGCGTGGCTAAGAAATACTTATAGGCTCAGGACTGGCAGTCAAATAATGTAGAAATGTTTGTAATGCCTTGGATTTAGCCATTAGCAATAGAAAATTGTCAATTACACGTAGCGAGTAATGCTATATATTGGGCGAACTTTCTTGGGTGGTGTACACCAGAGAACCTTGTTAGCTAGGCTTACTAAGGCCCTTGGGCTGATAGCCTCGTACCTACCTATGAACCTATGAACCTATGAAAAGGCAAAACAAATATATAGAATCTATGCTGCCAATGGATTAAAGCAAACAGGTAAGATGCCACTAGGAACAAAACAAAACACCAAACCTCAGTAATCAAACCAATGCTTAATAATCAATAATCAAGATTCCAAATAATTCTCATAAATACGTTTAAGTCCAGTAACCAATTTTAACACTTTCTAAATAGCTTCATCAGTGTGTAATGAATAAATAGATTTGCAAGCATCCTGCTATTATAAAAAAGTCACATGAAAGCATAGCTCTCAACCAGTCAAGGACAATTCTTGAAAGAATCAGGGACAAATACAAAAATAATCAGGGACAATCAGGGACACCACCTTTTGTCTAATAGTCAGCAGTTTAAGGCAGGATTAAGAGGGACAGAACTAAAAGTTGAGTCAAAATCAGGAATGTCCCTGAAAACCAGACAGTTGAGAGGTATGCATGAAAGAGCAACTACTTGATGAATGGTCATGTGATAAACCTCCATGAACAAGCATTTATTAATGTTTAATAAATTCATATGCAGTTATCAAAATAATACTGAAGTGGTTAATAAGTATCACAATAGTGATGCACAAATAGCTTGTGAATGATCAAAAATATGTTTATAGCTGCTCATTTAAACCTGATAGATGTAACGTTTCAATCTGAATAATCCAACATTCTTCCTTATTGTTACATAAATCAAACAAACATGGGTTCGAGGTTAGAGAAGGAGGAATCATTCTGTCTACACTAATACATATGTTGAAAGTTCTTTTTTCTGGTCTCACATAGAATCTGTCAAGCTACACACTAATAAATGTATCACCCAGTGTGGTCACAAGTGATATGACAATGAATATAAAAATGATTTATAAGAATATGAAGTAGCAGAGTGTATAGAAGGCATAACATAGTTACAGGGAATGGATTGTGTTCTTTTAGTCCATAGTAATAGTATATAGCTGACCTGAGCTATTAATTTTCAAAAGCAAATGCAATGGGAGTAATTTGTAAAGTATGTGAGAAGAAATTTTCAAGAGTAAGATATTATACTGAGTTCCATTATGAGCCAAGAAAGGTGCAAACTACAATAACAGTTTTAGTGGAGATAATTTCTTTGATGCATAATTGAAAAGGGTATCTTTAGAAAAGGAATACTACTTTGTTTGAAGTAACAGTTACTCCATTAGCTAACAGTAGGCAAACATGTTGCAAATAATATTGTGACTGTTTTCTAATTGGGAAGAAGTGTGTTGTGCTTAACATGTAAATCTTTCTCCTCCGGAATATAAGTTATTCACATGCCTCTTTAAATTTGTTTTGATTTAGAATGAACGTTTTTACTGATGGCATACTTTCAGTGAAGAAAAATAAAATCACTTTATGATGAAATATATATGCATTGTTTCTTGTAGCAATGCTACACTTATGAAGCTATTTTGTATGGTCCTCCCAAACCACTGAGCACAAAATCTTTGATTCAAAGGAATGGAAAATCAACTCCCCAAAGCAACTTCCTGCACAGCTGTAATTTTTTGTGGGGCCAAGCCCACTTTTACCTCCATGTGAGGGATTTCATCATTACATTTCTTAAATATGCTGACTCCATGGTTACTCAGCTAAGGGTAAAAAAGCAATACCAAACTAACTAAGTAACCACACGACCACTAACAAATTCCGAAGATATGGTAGTTCGAATGCAGGAACCACAAACCAAACCAAATTCGAATATAGGAAATTGTTTTGAAGGTAAATATTCACTGAATTCACCACAAAAAACACGTAATACCAATAATCAAATATAGCTCCCCATGAAGGTAAGGATACGATATTGTCACTTTATTCTCCACAAAGGTTCACAAAAAACACGATACACACATATTATTCCACAAGAATCATGAAGTTACAACACGTACTGTTAACCTAGGTTTCGTCTTAGTGTTAAAGACTTCTTCAGAACAACTACTACAACAGTTTTCTAGTATAAATACCCAGCTAATTACCAATCAAAGACTTAATCAACCTGCCATTAATAAAATTTAATTACACTTGATTATTTAAATAACATATAAAATGCTGAATATAATTCAAAATTAGTATGTGCAAATGTTAAAAATATATACATGTGTAAATATAAAACACACTAACATTTTAAAAAAAAACTTAAAAAACTTTAAAACCAATTGTTTTATTAAATTATATAATAAATTATTAATATTTATATATAATATATAATATATTTATAAATTTTATTTTATTTTATAAAAAATACAGTTTTATATCCCTAATGGATATTTAAAAACATATATATGTTATGAATATATATAACAATAATAATTAATTTTTAATAAATACTTATGAATAAACCAATAGTGAAAACCTATCTAACTATTGATGAACCTAAGCTTTAATAAAGGGGCCATGCTAATGTTATCATTTAAACCGGGAAATCTAGTGGCATCAAATTTTAATTGCCACATCATTTCACATACGTCCAAATGAATGTCCAAGATATACCCTTGTAAATCCTTTTTTATTTGTTGAATAATAATAAATTTAAAGCTATGGCCCGGATATTGTTTGATATGCCTAAAAAGAGCATTTGTATTCTTTTGATGCCTAATATCAAGAAGGTGTTCACCTATCCTATCTCTAAGGGCCCTGCAGGTTTTACCTATATAAAATGCTGAACATCCATTACATTTAGCCATATATACTACATTTTTGGAATAACAATTAAAATGCCCCTTAAATAGCAATATTTCATTTTTCACCATTTTATTTTTAGTGGTTAGGATATAAGCACAAAGGCTGCATCTCCCACATTTAAAATTCCCATTGGGTCTGCATGATGTACGACTACTATTTATATATGTACTTCTCTCTAATAGGTTTTTAAATGATCTTGCCTTCCTATATACATTCATGGGTAACTCCTTCAATTTCCTACTAACATTTACATCTAATTTTAACATTTCCCAATTATTCCGAATAGTATTAGTAATAAATTCTGTATCATAAGTATATGTAGTTATGAAAAATAAAGAATCTTTTTATTGTCTCTATTTTGACTACCTTCACCCAAAAATATTCTGTCATACCTACTACCCACATTTGTGGTATCTACATCTGACTTTTAATAGGGGCTGATAAATACCATTATTTCTCTTTACAATGACTTCATTTTTAATACTATTGATTAATATAATGGGATAACCTCTTTTAATAAACATATCCGAAATAACACTCAATTCTTTGTCAAATTCTTCCATTATATTAACCATCCTGGCTGCCCTAACCATCTGACCCTTTACAATAGCCTTCTTTTGATGGAAAGGGTGCCAGCTGGAATAATCCAGATATGCATTAGAAAACGTGGCTTTCCTGAAAATTTTTGAAGACAAGACACCTTTTGTCTTGTCAAACTTTAAAGAGACATCCAAATAGGATATTTCATGTTCATTGTAATTAAAGGTGAACTTTAAAAATTCTGTAGTATTATTAATATATTCCATGAATTCAAGCATTTTCTTAACACCACCCTTCCATATAATAAAAATATCATCCAGGAACCATGTGTAATGTAATATATTTGAGAAAAATTCACTTTCAAATACATAATTTTGTTCCCGGTATGAGATAATATAATTAGCATAACTAGGGGCACAAGCTGCACCCATTGCTACCCCTGTTAATTGCTTATAGTAACCCCCTTCAAAAAATAAAAAAATATTGGTCAGTATAATTTCCATAAGTGAAACACAAACATTAATTTCATCCTGTTGATAAATACCTGTTTTTAGAAGTTGACTTTCTAACCATTCTAAGCCTATATTGTTGGGAATAACTGAATATAAATTCACTACATCTATGGTAAGAAACAATGTAGTGTTAGTAATATTGACACAATTAAGTTTGTGTAAGAAGTGCCAAGAATCCTTGGTAATATAATCAAACATTTTCAGCCCTTTTTGTAAATGAAAATCTAAATATTTACTCATGAAATATGTTTTGCTTCTTTTTGCATCCACTATGGGACTAAAAGTCACATTCTCTACACCTTTATGAATTTTAGGAATTCCAAATATATTACTAATCACTGGAAACTCATTTTTCAAATAACTAAAATCAGTTTCATCTGACCTTGTAATAAATCTTCTGTCATTAAATCAATTTTGGAAAAGGCTATATAAATTTGATTCAAAGTCACCTCCTCATACATATCTTCAGTTAACATTTGAAGCATAGAATTTGAGTAGTCATTCCTATCCATTATCACTACTCCATTGCCCTTATCAGGCCTCATATAATGAATAGTGTTGTCTTTAATGAGCTGACATAACAGTTGATTTTCATCCTCGGTTAAGTTACCATAATTGTTTCTTTTATTTCTATTATTACAATTTATATGATTAATATTAGTATTATTGTTGTTTTTATTATTAGACCCATCTCTAAAATATTCTCTTATCTGTAGCTCACAAGCTTTTTCAAATAAAGCCACAGTACTACTGGGTGGGGGGGTTACATTTACTTGACCTTTTTAAATCTTTTATATTATTATTTTTCATTTCATAATTCTTATTATCAGAAAACCACATCTTAATATTCATTTTTCGAGTAAGTAATTTAAAATCTATTAGTACATCCACCACACTTCCATTTGTTGCGGGTACAAATGTAAACCCTTTTGATAATAGATCTGCATGCTTAATATCAAAACATTTACTTGTATAATTATATAATTTAAAATCACCATATTTGTTAACTATAATGGTAGGTTTAAAGCCTTTTATTGGTATATTTAAGTCTTCTTGCAATATGTTAATCAAAGCTGTTAAATTTAAACTTTCATTTGCTTCTATTTCATCTAAAAAACATTTGTCCACGACCGTGTTGTTGCAACCATTATTAATATACTTTTCATTAGTGTCTTCACCTTCTGAAACATTATATATACTTAAATTGTTTAACATCTCACTATTAATAGTTACATTTATACTTCTCCCTTTAATAGAAGTATCAGAACATAATGTCTGTGCGTGCAACACAGTATTCGTATTTTCAAACGTGGTAACAGTAATTACAATAGATGTTAAATTTTCCTTATTCAATTTAACTCCAGAAATATCTTCGTTCACTATAACTGTTGATGAACTACTGCTATTGAAGTTCAAGATACCTTCACCAGCATTGGAGGGCATCCGTTCAAATTGCTCGTTCCTTAGTTCCAGTCCCCCCCCATAAGTACCCTGTTATTTTGACTGATTGTCCCATTTCTTGGGACGGGCTCCTTGCTCCTGATATCTCCCATTCTCTTCTCTTCTCTGACGTTGCCAACCTTCACCCCGATTGCATAGCCTCTCCGATCGTCTCGGGCCTTCCTCTAAAGGGATTACTTCAGAAACATGTTGTGGTACGTTTATTGGTGATGTCACTTCCTGGCTATTCACCCGCCTTCTGTTGTTACCATGGTGACCTTTTGACAACAGATAAACCTTTTGAACATGATATTCTTCTATGTCTCTCTTGATTTTATTGGACTTTCTCACAAACATATCATGTATACCATTATTCACACTTGTCAAAATATTTTTATAGTTAGTTTGGTAATGATCAAAGTTCAAGTCACTTAAAATTAATTCATTTTCATTTTCCAATTCAGTCATGAGCTTTACTATAACTATATCATTAAATTTAATCATAATTTTCAAAAGTTCCAATCCCGTTTTATCAAATAGCTGATGAACTTCATTTATCATTTCTTGATTACTGGAAATGCCATTAGGGTATCCCCACAATCTTAAACCCCATGGAACCAACCCTAATTCTATATTTCTTGATAAATAATTATTCTCCAGTTGTAATTTTTTCATTTGAAACAGTTTTTTGTCAAAATTCCGTAATCTCTCGGTTAATGAAAAGTTTACTGATCGATAAGACCCACTATTAATATTTTCATGATGAAAACTAAAATTGTTATTTTTCCATTGCATTTTGTCTGGTTTGGTGTTACCGCTGGAAATATTCTTGTCAGTTGGTTTATTGCTACCCGGAATTTCGGCATTCGCCTCTTCCACATTAACAACAGAATGAATACTGGGTGGGGTAGATTGTGTCAAAGGTATACCCAAACGTCCGAATATCGGATTTGATGCAACTGCCATAACTTGTTGCTTTTCTATCAGATTTTTTATCTGCTCCGTATGCTCATTTAACTGCATATTGATTTGATTCAGCAGGTCCATAACATCCGAACGAGGTTCCATTTCTCCATATAATACAAAGTACCAAACTAACTAAGTAACCACACGACCACTAACAAATTCCAAAGATATGGTAGTTCGAATGCAGGAACCACAAACCAAACCAAATTCGAATATAGGAAATTGTTTTGAAGGTAAATATTCACTGAATTCACCACAAAAACCACGTAATACCAATAATCAAATATAGCTCCCCATGAAGATAAGGATACGATATTGTCACTTTATTCTCCACAAAGGTTCACAAAAAACACGATACACACGTATTATTCCACAAGAATCACGAAGTTACAACACGTACTGTTAACCTAGGTTTCGTCTTAGTGTTAAAGACTTCTTCAGAACAACTACTACAACAGTTTTCTAGTATAAATACCCAGCTAATTACCAATCAAAGACTTAATCAACCTGCCATTAATA
This sequence comes from Protopterus annectens, assembly GCF_019279795.1. NCBI lineage: Eukaryota > Metazoa > Chordata > Ceratodontiformes > Protopteridae > Protopterus > Protopterus annectens. The sequence goes on from NC_056733.1 coordinate 1,535,196,432, forward strand.
AAATTTAATTACACTTGATTAATTAAATAACATATAAAACGCTGAATATAATTCAAAATTAGTATGTGCAAATGTTAAAAATATATACATGTGCAAATATAAAACACACTAACATTTTAAAAAAAACCTTAAAAAACTTTAAAACCGGGCCATAGCTTTAAATTTATTATTATTCAACAAATAAAAAAGGATTTACAAGGGTATATCTTGGACATTCATTTGGACGTATGTGAAATGATGTGGCAATTAAAATTTGATGCCACTAGATTTCCCGGTTTAAATGATAACATTAGCATGGCCCCTTTATTAAAGCTTAGGTTCATCAATAGTTAGATAGGTTTTCACTATTGGTTTATTCATAAGTATTTATTAAAAATTAATTATTATTGTTATATATATTCATAACATATATATGTTTTTAAATATCCATTAGGGATATAAAACTGTATTTTTTATAAAATAAAATAAAATTTATAAATATATTATATATTATATATAAATATTAATAATTTATTATATAATTTAATAAAACAATTGGTTTTAAAGTTTTTTAAGGTTTTTTTTTTAAATGTTAGTCTGTTTTATATTTGCACATGTATATATTTTAAACATTTGCACATACTAATTTTGAATTATATTCAGCGTTTTATATGTTATTTAAATAATCAAGTGCAATTAAATTTTATTAATGGCAGGTTGATTAAGTCTTTGATTGGTAATTAGCTGGGTATTTATACTAGAAAACTGTTGTAGTAGTTGTTCTGAAGAAGTCTTTAACACTAAGACGAAACCTAGGTTAACAGTACGTGTTGTAACTTCATGATTCTTGTGGAATAATACGTGTGCATCGTGTTTTTTGTGAACCTTTGTGGAGAATAAAGTGACAATATCGTATCCTTACCTTCATGGGGAGCTATATTTGATTATTGGTATTACGTGTTTTTTGTGGTGAATTCAGTGAATATTTACCTTCAAAACAATGTCCTATATTCAAATTTGGTTTGGTTTGTGGTTCCTGCATTCGAACTACCATATCTTCGGAATTTGGTAAAAAAGCAATACCCTGCTGCAATACCACTCAAACTATACAAAAAGCTGAAAATACAATTAAGGAAAAATACAATCTGGGAATAAGATCAGGATAATAGCAGTTAAATATATGTTTGCCATCTACATGTAGAATAGCCATTTTACATGCATGTTTGCCTCCTTTAGATTGGAAATAAGTTTTTTTACCCATCACTAACAAAAATTAATATTAAACTGCATGACACTCTTTCTCACTGGAGCATTCTAATGATTATGTAGAGTTACCAGTAGTTCGTATTAAATGCAAAATTTTATCTTTGAAACAGTCGGGCAATTACTTTTTTTTTCTAATAAAACGTCCATCCTAAAATATTTACATATAGAGTTATGAACTGGTCTTAGACTGTGCTTTTGAGTGAAAAAATAATGAATAATCTAATCCATTACCTGTTTTAACACCTTTATTAAATTTTCATTTAAGACACAGACAAACATATATTTATATAAATGAAAATATATTAACATGTTTCTAGTTACATGCATTATACATCACATATTTTCTTTTTATAACTATCATCAGTCCAGCATTATATAAATATCTCAGTTTCTGCCATCCTTTAAACCACTCTCTAAAACATTATGCTACAATTATTGGTCCCACAATTTCCATTTAATTGCAATCCATGACTTTTTGAGTGCGAGCTCATAGCTGTTGATTGTGTGTGTGTGTGTGTGTGTGTGTGTGTGTGTGTGTGTGTGTGTGTGTGTGTGTGTGTGTTTGTATTTTCTACTCAATTTAACTAATCATAATTATTACTTTTCTTGGATAAATAAATAAATGCTAGGTTTAGGTCTAATATGATTTTGACTTATTCTGCAGTTGATCCATTGAGGGAAAAATTATGTATAGTATGACATGAATCTACTAAACATTTGCAGGACATCTGATTTTAATAGTTGAAAACAACATTCTTATGTATGCATATATTAATGCATTTACTTGATAAATAGTAAGAAAACTGGTCTATAGACCTTCTCTAACCATGACAGATGCCAATGGAAATGACGTATATTAATATACATGTATAAGCATATACAGTGAATGAACAACACTTACAGAATTACAGTAATTATGAAATAATACAGGAAAATGTGCATAATGTAATACACAATCTCTAGAAGGGTTACTTTCATTTAACATTTGTCAAATTATTAAAATCATTGGACAAAATGTAAATGATTGTGAGGAAGTGGTTATGTAACAACATGTTTCACAGGAAAAAGCTGGAAAGGGGGCATTCATTTGTATCAGAGCATATAAAGGTTGTGATATAAGTTTAGTGAACCAATTGGCCAAACATAAATAACAAGAGTTTACTTAAAAAAAGTTAATGTGAATGATGCACTCTGAAATATGGATTTTGCCTGGTAAAGCAAGGAAGAGACTTGCAACAGTGTTTTTGAAGATTATTTTGAAGTGAAATTTTGAAAGAGGATTAAAAAGAAAGTACATGGTAGTCAACTTGGTTTTGTTTTTAGTATGTGTTCTGTGTTTCAGGACCTGCTGCCCTTCAAGTCTCCTTCTATATGACTAAAACTCATTCATGTCCCTGCATTGGGTTTCCTAGTACAAGTGACAGTCAACTGGAAGGGCCATCATACAGGCAGCCATGGATGTGGGTTGTGCCCTCAGTGACAATCTAGCTATGAAGTCAAGCCTGATAACCTTTCCCTCTAATGGTTGATCCTGAGCTCCCTCATCACCACTTGAAGTCTCACACCCTCCACCTGCAAGTGCAATCATCTATCTACATGTTATCAGTGTTACTGTTGTTAATTTGGGATTCTTAAGCCCACTTCCCAGGTCATTGCAATTTCACTGCTGTGCAAGCATATACTTGTATGGTGGTGATTGGTTGACTAGAACTAAGCTCCCTTCCCCCAGGTATGGCAAGCATATGTAAGACACTCACTTTCATCTCAGCTGTCCCTGATTTTTCCTCATATTTTTGCCCTGCCCTTGCAAAATATTTGATCTTTTGGTAAATTATTGATTAATGTCAGTCAGTAATGTCAAACGTTAAAGTTTCCTACTTTTTATTGCTTAGATAATGTATGTTCAAAGCCTGTCATTTTATTAACTTTTTAAGTAAAATGGAGTAAATAAAAATTGCCCTTGATTTTGTGCCTTTGGTCATCCTACCCCCATTATTTTTCACTTTGTCCCTGATTCTTGAACAAAGAAGTTGAAAGCTATGTCACTTGCATGCTACTCCAATCATACTATCCGGAGCCCAAGCTATACCTCTCAAGTGTACCTCATTTTGAGGAACATTCCTCATTTGGGGGTCTTAAAAAGTTCATGTTCCTCAAAGTTCCACATTGAATGGTCTGTCACACAATCAAGGTTAGCACATTTTTTAACAGATAACCAAGGTAAATATAAATGAATTGCAGTAATTCATTAAAAGAATTATTCCATAAGTAAAACTATCACATTTTAATCATCCTATGAGCTTCCTAGATGAAGTTGTTAGTAAACTGTTAGTAAGTGTTCCACATTTTTCCCATTTGTTCCACATTATGAACATGAGAGGTAGTGTTCCTCATTTTGGAGATAGAAGGTTGAGAGCTATGACTCAAGCTGTTAATTCAAGTTCAGGTGGTCACCTGACTCATTGTCAGGGTTTTATCCCTCCTTGACTGACAGCTGGGCTTAGCCATCAAAATGTTTATTGTCTGCTGTACTTGTTGTCTGGAAGGGCAGATACATTTTTGAAAGGAGATATACTAACGTTAGGTGGAAGTATTTTCAGTTTCCTGTTTGAATTGCTCATCAGTTCTGGTAACAGACTAAAACTCTGGCCAGTACGATCTCAAGTTGTTTCAGAAGTATAATTGTAATGTGCAGTTTAATGATGATATAGCTGTGTTTATTGTGATGTGTGTCTTCAGGCTAAGGGAAAGTAAGTTAGTATGAAGTTTAAGAAGGTGCCTTTGTTAACCTAGCTAATTTTAATTTTTCACATTATCTTATTAAACCTTTCATGTCATTAGTAAGAATCTTTAATTCTTGATTTATTAAGGTGCTTAGTCAGAAGCATCATACAATATTAAAGCAACAGGGAAAAACTCTTATTGAAAATCTCAAAATAAAACTTAGCTAAAATCTGAATACTATGAAGTCTGTCTGACTGGACTAAAGTAAAACATCCTATATTACTGATGTTTAAGAGGCCACTGAAACAAAACTTAAGGATCCCAAACACAAGCCAAGGAAGGTAGTCATTTCCAAAAGAGAGGTGGCAGGTAGGTAAAAAAATACCTACTAAATGTCTCCAAACAAATCCTAGTAATGTCCAATAGATGCCCTACTTTTGATGTGAGCTGTCTACAATCAGCATAGGAGACAAGGCCTCTTTCAGGTAATCAAAATGCATACCATGAAGCAAATAATAAGTTAAAATTAAGATTCTGAAGTCTGACCTTATGATGAGAAACCAACAGTAAAGATTATACCAAACTGCAGAAATGGTACAAGCAGAATTCTGTACAAACTGAAGGCAGCTGAAGTCTTTGATTCCGTGAATTGCAGTAATCTGGATGGGAAGACATCACAGCATGAATTGCTTGGGCAAAGTCTGAAGAAGCCATTAACTGATTACATTCATGTTAATTATTGTGCTTGTTAACTAAGTGATTTACAAAAAATAATAAAGAATATGCAAGCATACAATGACCCACAATAAATGCAGTTCAAAATATAATAAAGTATCTTTAATTTGAGATTTCATAAAACCAGCCACTGTGATAAAGTCTCTTAATATACACTGGGGCAAAAAGCTTCAAAAGTGTAGAGCCTGAAAAGATAAAGAGCAGAGACCCAAATAATTTATCCACACTGCTATAAACAGCATCCTCCAAGAGATGCAGAATGCATAGGTCTCACTGAACTGTAAGGAATGCAGAGTTGTTTTAGGGAGAGGGGCACAGACCAGGTGAAATTAAATGTACTAGCCCAGTAACTTTAATGGTTATTCAAGACTATGCTGATAGCAGACTCCGCAGAGCTGGCATAAGACATAGTAAAATTAAAAACCTGTAAAAGTTTAGGCTGTGGAAATCTTCACTAGTTCATGACAGTCAAAATGTAGGAAGCCCTAGGTAAATTGGAATTGCAGAAATCGAAACAGGAGCAAAACAAGCATACATGAGCAACCAAAATGAAGTCCTCAGGTGTTGACCCGTGTTCTGTCTTTTATATCATAGTACAATGACTTATGTACAGCTATCCCTGCAGCACAGTTATCATTAAAAAAGGCACCAAGATCTCTTATCTTATTTACAAAGTTTTGTGCATCCCACCATAAACAATACAGGGCTTATGTAAAAGTCAGACACTCTGAGTTCCTTAATGTGGCATGTATAACCATAGCCACTGTTGCTATATTGTTGAGATTTAGCTCATTATGATACATCAAGAACTGGAAGGGTTCCAAGCCTTCTGCAAAGAATTTACAATAGACATAAGGCCCTAAGTGAAGGGGAAATATATGCATATCAGCTACACAATAGCAGTAGCAAATGTTTCTTTCTCATACAATTTCTCCTCAGAGAAGCATGTACACAGTGAATAGCAAGGAAATCTAAACAGAACCTTGGAAATGACAGGATAGGAAGATAAAAAACTTACCCAAATGCTACTCTGAGTGTTTCCCAAAAGGCAGAAGAAAAATATTTTGAGAAAGTTATCAGAGGCCCCACAATAAGTCTGAGGAGCATTCAGAAGGATGTGAAGGCTGACCATCTAAAACGCTGAAGACAAATAATTTAGGACTAGAACTGAGTAGGAGTATTAATGTCTTGCCATTAGGTGATTATTCATGACTGGGCATCCTAAGTGTTATTTGTTTAGTGTGAAAGTCAAACTGAAAAGAATCATGAACTCTGCATTCTTTTAAAATTAAGTTCAGATGTGAAGGCACAGCCTCTTTAGTAATCATACCAATAAAATAAAGATTAAAGATGGGTAAGTTCCATATCTAGTTCATTCAGATCTAATTACATTTCTTAAGAACTGGGGTTATTGACACTCCCATTGAAGAAGATGTAAAGGTCCGGGAGACAGACTAAAGAAGTAACTCGACCCAGTGCATCAAGGAAGATGACAGCCAGTTGATTTGGATGGAGATCCATATTCTGAAAGGTAGGATATATTTCCAAACCAGGTTCAAGAGACCTACAGACACTTGAAGAAACTGCTATTGCCTCCTTCTGCAGTTCATGTGGAGCTACATGTATTGATAATACATTTAAGTATGACTCTAAATTCTTTTCATTAATCCCGTTACTCCTACTATTGTAGGAACTGTCTGTGTATCCTTCCACAATGCTTTCCTCTCTGATTACAAATCCTAGTATTTTATGACTTTGTGTCTTTCAGTACATAAAACACTGTAATCACCATGTGAAACAATTTCAGTGATTAACACTTCTTTTGTTGTTTTTCTTAGGCTGATATGTATATTTTACTTGCATATATTTTCTCAACAATTTGGACTGGGTGAACCCATGTGATCCAAACTTTATCTTTATCAATTTGTGGTTCATGTTTCCAATGCTTCTCAGTTACTTCTTTATTGTAGTGTCTGGAATCACCAATGTAATAGTCTTGTCCTATTTCTGTGCCTTTTAGTATACAGACCCATGATCATGAGTGTATCAGAACCAGCAGGCAACTGTTTACAGTTCTGTTTTACAGAATCTGCATCCCCCCCACACTTTGTGTAAACTTTGTAAACCAACATGTACATAGCCCACTGTCTTGGGATTCTGTTATTGACCGCTCATGCTTGAATTCACCTCTCCTTAATCATTCCTGTGTCAAATCATGATCAGCATCTGGTTGTTCATAGACTTTTCTGTACTTGTTATTATAGCTGTAGGTTTCCAGTTTCCTTTCCTTATCTTTATATTCTTTCTGCTGATATGTGGCATGTTTAATTGTCCCCTGATTCTCATTACTTCATTTCCATTCCCACGTCTTTCTGAAATGCTTTTGTTAAACTAAGCAAACATGTCATCTTAGACTTTGTTTCTTCAGGCTTAAGAACTTTCTCTGATGAAGTCAGCAGATGTGTATGCAGTTCCACAATAGCAGACTTGTACATGTACTCAGTTCTAAGGCCCAGTGGTATGCATTGCATTTTAAATATAATTTAATAAGCATGTAGCATTTTTATTCTTTTCTTGTCCAACTGATTCAATGCTGATTGGAATTATATATCACACCACAGCTGCTATGTAGAACAAGAAAAATAAATTGATTTACAGTTTGAATGTTATTCCTAGATGTGAAGGCAGTTTTCAATACTGGCCTTAGTCTTCTGATGTATTTCATGCTACGTTTTGCTCTTATTTCTTCATGTTTGATTGCTAACCCTCTCTCTCTATTTCTCTTTCTCCCTCTAGTTTAAGTTCCTTCATATCACATTCCTGTCTCAGGATGATATTTTCTTGGTGCTGCTTTCCTTTTGCAAATGTTGTTTTTGCACATTTATCAAGACCAGATGTCATATTTGTGTCATCTAAAAAGGTTTTAACCCTTTGTAGTTTTGCTTTCGGATCCTAATCTTGTGAACCATACAGTTTAAAATCATTCACTAAAAGTAGATCAGATGTCTTTAAACATAGGTGGTTTCTGGACATTACGCTGTAGACATAGCCTAGTCAATTAAATAAAAAGCTTAGTGGGTTAAGAGTTGGACAAAATGGCAGTGGTGACAGGGGATCACCCAGGAATGTCCCTCATTTAATTTTTATCCCTAGGATAATAATTTGCCCTTTGTCATAGCTGAGCTACAAATGGTTCGCCACTGTTTCCTTGTCACTTCAATGCAATTGATCAATGTAGGGGGTGTATCTTATACATCTGTAAGCATTCTATTATCCATGAATGTCCTGGTGTTCATATGGGAGAGACGGCCTTGAATCATATGTTGGATAATAGTCCAACTGCAGGGTTTTGTATGGAATCTATGCTATAACATATAACATTCCCAAAGAGGGGTTGGCAACAAAACATATGTTATATGACATCAGTTAGTCTTAGAGGTTTAGAGAGAATTGTAAAATATGCCCATAACATATCTATGACTACCAGATACATCAGTAGAAGCAAATGCATATTTCTACAATTGCTTTGTGGTATACTGATGGAAGCCATTTTGTAGTCTGACTATACAAAATCTATTTCTTATAGTTTTTAAAAGGTAAAGATAATAACTGACCCAACCTTATTTACCAAATGCACACTGGTCCTGCAAAGCCATATTAATGACTGGCTAACTTGACCATGATAGCAGAGTGAGTCAACCTCATCTACAGACACCCTCATTCTCAGCAATCATAGCCCTGCTACTGGCCGTGTACACATTAGATGTCTAATTGTGGTAAAAAATAATAATTATAGACACAATAATGTATTTCAGACTTGTTTTAAACAAACACATAGTAGCCCAAGCATACCAACTTATTTCACACACATGCACACTAGTCCTGCAAAGCCAGATTATTTCAACTAATCAAACAACAAAAAGGTAAGTTGCTTTCATCCACAGGCAACCTCCATACCCACTCAGCAGTTATAACAACTTTTCCATATACACTTCATCTGATTGTGTTAAAAATAATAATACCTCTCAAGCTCTTAGAGCAAGAATATAGATAAAGTCAAATAATAATGAGGGAATAATGAGGGTCAAGGGCCCAGAATAAATGGGCACATTTTAAATATTGCTATTATATATTTAGAAAATTGTTAGAATAAACATGTTTCAATTAGCACTGAAGAACAAGAAGTCTGAAACTCAGATGTTTGCCATTATGTAGTGACCGCAATCCTCAATAATTTATCAGAAAACCACACATTTTAAAAGGAACAAACTAAAATATGAAGCAAAACCAAGAACATTCAACAAACACAGGGATATTTGAAAGGTGTGCAAGTTCAACTTTGTTTCACATTAACAGTAGACACAGTACAAGAACTCCAACTTATTTCATGGAGTTGAACTTTAATCCTGTGATGTCAGATGGTTAACTGAGTAAAGGACAAGTTGGTAACTTACTTTTATCCACAAAGAGCTCCCTACCCCAACCAGAAGTTGCAGTCACTTGCTATGTGCATCTGAAATCATCTGACAGAGATAATAAAATAACACAGAGCAAGAATCATGAACGCAGGCAAAAAATAATGAGGGGCAAAGGCCCGAAAATCAGGCATAGATTTTAAACATTGATCTTATATACTTGGAAAGTTAGTACAATTACATTTTTTAAATTGGCATATGGTTTATGAAAGATGTAAAGTCTGAAACTCAAATGACTGTCATCATTTAGTGATTGAAATCTTCAGTGGATTGAAAGAAACTACACATTTTATGAAGAACATATCTAAATTAAGAAACATCAGGAATATCCTCATAATCAAGGACAGTTTAAACTTGTTTCACACAAACAATATCTAATATTTATTTCATACAAAATCTCAAGTACTGCAAATCCATACTGTAGGCTGAACTAATGACAAACAGGTAAGTTGCTTTCTTCACAGAATGACCCCCCACACACACACACATTTAGTGATTGTAAGTCTGAATGATTTTCAAGAAATCCACACATGTTATGAGGCACAGACAAAAATATATGAGACAAAGTCAGGGGCATTTTGCAAAATAAGGAACAGTTTCAGCATGGTTCCACACAAGCAGTACCGAGGGAGTAAATATGCAAATTTATTACAAACAAATCTACACTATTCCATTGAAGTCAGATTGTAGCTGAACAAATGACAAGAGGGTAAGTCGCTTTACCCACAGCCAGCTCCCATACATCTCAACTTCTAAGTGCAACAAATCTGGACAAGGAACAAAATCAGGGACATTTTTAAATATTGTTTGTATATGCTTAGAAAGTTTATAGAATTGCAGATTTTGCATTTTATGGAGGATATGAAGTCTGTGACTCAAATGTAAGTCATTATTTAGTGACTTCAATCCTCAATGATTTACCAGATAAACATAGATTTTATGAGGAAAAGACCACCAATATGAGGTAAAACTCTGGACATTCTGCAAAAATAAGGAGAGTTGAGAGATATGCCAGTTCCCCCACCCACCCCCACATACTTCCATTTATTGACGGCAATTCTTAATGATTTGCCAGAATACCACATATTTTATGTGGTACAGACCAAAATATGAGTCAATGTCAGGAACAATCTGCAAGGTCAGGAGCAATCTCACCTTTCAGAGGATAAATATCCCAACATTACCGAATACAAGTAGCTAATCTTTAGCTTTTAATTGTGATGCTTCTTCTGAACAACTATATTTATTGTGTGTGCCTTAGGTATTTTGTTGTTCTTATTACTAAATGTATATTCTTATTGTACTTAATTTTTTATAAATTGTCTCTTTGTAATTGATTATGTGTGGAGCTTTTCTCCCCGGGCCTCTACTGAAAATGGACATATATCCAGCTAGACTAGCCCGGTTAACAAATGTAAAATAAAAATAAATAAATAAATAAACTTATTCCATGGATATGCACTCTACTCCTGTAAAGCAAGACTGTAAGTTGTACAAACAATAAGAAGGTAAGTTGCAGAAAAAATATTAGGCAAAGACAAGGGCAGTCTGTGAAATCAGGAGCATTGTCAAATTTGTTTCACACAAGGAGTGGCCAGATAGTAAATATTCCAGTTTATTGCTCACAAATGCACGCTGCTCCTTAAAGCCAGACTTTAAAATCTGCAAATGAAGAGGGCAGGTTGTTTTTATCCACAGCACAATTAACCCCTCCCCCATGTAGCTGTCTGTCTGCATATTTAAAAACAATACATATTTTATGTGGTTGAATGTTAGTGCAATTTAAAAAAAGAGATATTGAATGAAATTGGAGAAATAATCCAGTTTATTGCACACAAATCCACACTGCACATTAATGACAAACTTTCCACAGAGCAAATGAAGAGGTTTAAATTTATTTCATCCACAGCACAACTACCCTTCTCTTATCTGGTAGACTATGAGCATCTTACAAAACATTACTTAACCTTGCATTACCATAATGGTGTATCCTGCCTCTGTAATTCAAACTGGCAATCCACACTATCATTATCTTCACAGGACCCTCAGTAACTGCACAAATGGCATGCAGCACAAGCATATAACAATAAATACTGAAGGTGTCTGTCATTTAGCACTTTTTAAATTATAAAGGATCAATAAATGATGATCACTTGTTATGCTCAACACATTAGCTAACTAAGCTAAATTATCAGTGTTGAGCATAACAACAAAATATTCAAAATAAAATTATTTTCTTGGCTGGACATGTGTCCCATGGAGCTGTGGGCACTGGATGACTGCCCATATCATCCTTATTGTAATGTACCACTGGCAGTGGGATTTAAACAATGTTACTTATGTAACAGAGAAGCCTACTCTTAGACTGAAACCAAAACCCAGCTTTTTTTCTCATTCATGCAACATGCAGTCTGTTTTCCTGGTACAGGAAAGACTTAGAGAAGAAGAAAGAGGCAGAAAGAAGGTAGTGGCATCTAAACTGTGTCTTGAAGAAAAAAATAGTAGTAGAAAAATTTAGGTTTATGGTTCTGGGGAATCTTTCATGAAGTCAATATAGGACTTACCAAAGCCAGTCACTTAAAATGGTTTGTGCAGACAGAGGCTTCTCTGAAGCAGAGACCTTCTGGCAGGGAAAAGTAAAAAGTAATGAACTTCCAGAAACAATAAACATTCTGACTTGCTTATCATCAGGTTGATGAAGAAACTGTTTCAACATCAAGAAGCGCAACTTGAAAAATAATAAAAATGCATGTTTTTCTTTTCTTATTGCAGGAGGCAAGCACCCGTGTACCAAACTAACACAACACTGCCCTGACTGAGGAAGCACTACAATGCCTCATAAGCTCTTTTGTTGGTGTCTGCAGAGATTCTGGCCTCCCAACCAGCCTCAAGAAGATCAATATCATGGGACAGGATGTCAGCATCACCCCCCACATCTTCATCAGTGATCATACTCTCAAGGTGGTGAAGGATTTCACTTACCTGGGCGCCACCATCACCAGGAATCTTTCCCTGGATGCCGAGCTGAACAAAGATATTGGTAAGGCAGCAACAGCAATGGCACACTTAGCAGCGAGGGTCAGGCATAATTCCAAACTGACTATCAACACTAAGATGAAGGTGTACCAAGCTGCTATATGGTAGTGAAACATGGACACTGTACTGCCAAAAATGCTGACTCAATGTGTTTCAGCTACGCTGCCTCAGAAGGATCCTAGGCATCACCTAGCAGGATCACATTCCAAATAAAAATATCCTAGAGCAGGCAGGGATATTAACTATATTTACCCTAATCTCTCAAATGTGTTTGTGACGGCTTGGTCATGTCAGCCATATGCAGGATGGTTGAATCTCCAAAGACCTTCTACATGGTGAGCTTGCCTCTGGCTTTAGACCCACAGGAAGGCCCATTCTGTGTTTCAAAGATGTCTGCAAGCATGACATGAAGGCAGGCGATATCAGTCCAACAGGTTGGGAAGCCTTGGTTGCAGATCACATTACTTGGAGACTGGCTGTCTAGACAGTCTGCCAGATGAGTGAGAAGAAGGGAGAGGAGCTGTGAGAGGAGAAACAAGAGCACAGATGTCAGAGGACTATTTGTGTACCTACACAGCCAGGTGTCAGCTACATCTGTAAAAATTTTTACAGACCCTGCCAATCAAAAATCAGATTATACATTCACAGCACACATTCAACATTTGACTGATTTTGTGATACAAACTTCATTGTCTCTTGAGACAGTGAAAGACCATAGACCACCTTCTCTCTCTGTATTCAATGAGACTCTCCTACCATATACAACAGACATGACTGACTGTCACAATTCTTCTTTCACACAATCCATCCATTTCTTTGCTGGATGTCCTCATTTCCTCTTGTTTTCTTCCCATGTCTACCACTGTAATCTGTTCTCTTTGAAATTCTCTACAGTTGGAACTACTTGGGCTTTTTCTGCACTGATGTCCTTATTCCATTGTCTGTCACACATCACCTTCAACCCTCATCTTCTCTGCCTTCACTGCCCATTGCTTCTGTATCACACAGTAGTATGGGAAGCAGCACTGTTTCCTACACCTCACTTTTCAGCTTCTTTGGCATTATTCTGTCACACACTAGACCTGTCACTCTGTGACACTTGGCTGTAGACCCTCTGATTCTAGGTGTGACCTCCGAGACATTCCTCAGCTACTACTCCCAGATCCTTGAAGCTGTTAACCAAACTGTTCCACTATTTTCACTTTTAGCTCAGTTTTCATCTTCTGATTTCCCCCATTTATTGCCATGACAACTGTCTTATCTATACTTAGTTTCATCCTATGTACCTTCAGTTTTGCATTCCATTCCCCTATCATTTGCTAAGTTTCCTCATTCAGAATTGGCTTGTAATGCCACATCATCTACATACAGCATACAGCAGATTTGATGATCTGCCTCATCTGACCTTTTTGCTAATGTAGTCCATCACCAGTATGAAAAGCAATGGGCTCACAAATGAACCCTTGTGCACACCCACTTTTGCTGGGAACCTTTTGTGAGTCTAAATAGTGTTTATACTTGTGCCATTGGGTCCTTGCACATAGCCTGCAGTAATTCTGCTAGTGTTTTCCGGACCTTCAGTCATCACAATTCTGTCTAGATCAGCTTTCTTGGTACTTTGTTACATACTTTCTCCAAGTATAGGAATGCTTAGGTAGGTCATTCCTTGTCTTTAACTTCTTCTTAACAATCTTTCTCATTCCAAACACTGGGTCAGTTGTGCTACATCCTGATCTGAATAAAAAGTGCTTATCTCCCATATTACACTCTATTGCTTTGCATATTTGTTATCAGTCACCCTCTCCTGTATTTGCATGCTGTGTGAGTGGAGTGTGATACCTCTATACTGCACAAAGCTGTAAATTTCCTCTTTTTTCTTGTACACTGCCACTAAAATGCTTATTCTCCAGTCATTTGGGATACAACTTTCTATCATACTGCTATGAGTACCCTCTGGAACCATTTCTCCTCTAACTCACCCAACATCTTAATCATATCTGCCGTGCCCCCTTCTGCTCCTGTGGTTTTCACGGACTTCACTTTTCTCGGTGCTGTTCTTACTTTTTTAAGGGCGGTCTCATCTTCTTTTACTGAAGACTGTGTCTGGGCAGTACACTTCTAGAAGTACTCCTTCCATCTGACTTTGGTGCCCTGTGAATTGGTGAACAGGTTGTTGTTGACATCTCTGATCATAAAGCTCACAATTCGTGATTACAATACAGTGGGGAAAAATGTGAAAATCCTACCGGAGTGCACATTTCGCTTGCACAGTGCTATTTCTGCAAACTGCACGTAAAACGTCCATAAAAAGTAGCTAACATGAAAATGTATCAAGGAAGTGTCACTATGCTTACTGTGTGACTCTGAACCTGAAAATTTTTGGAAGGGAAAGTGGCACAGTTTAATGCAAAGTGAATAGCAGGATAGTTTGTATAGTTATAACACAAAGCTGCCATAACTGGTAATTGTGCCACTGTTTTATTTTTGACAAGGGCATGCTACTGCCTTATCTCCATAATTTACCATGAAGGCAAAACAATTTTTAAAAATGTGTAGGGTAGCTAACATAGCAGCATTAACTGAGATAGGTGAAATGAAAACCCAGTAATCAGAAGGAACCAAGCTAGAACTATATACTGTGGATTCATAGATGATTACCTAATGGCTAGAACTCCATATTTAAATATGAAGTAGACTGGAATACATTCATATCCAAATGCTTTATGTAGTCATAATAAGACTTCTGTGGATGAATTCAGAAATTGTGTACAACTAAGAAATCTACATGTCTAAGTGCCTTCATCAGCACATTGTGCTGATGGATGCCATACTGGAGTATAATTTAAGAGGCTCAGAAGAATAGTTTGGAATTGCAAATTGTGGGAAAACACATACAAAACAGACCATATCTAAGAACCTCCCAGCCAATATGTTGAAAAGATAAAAAAAATAGCAATACCGTTACCATTACCACCATGACCCTTGTTCTCAGAGATCTAATTCTTACCAATTCATCGTTCTCTCTGCTAAAAAACTGAGAACTAAATACTTATCCCTATCCTAAAACGGCAGCCCATCCACACTCCCTCAAACATTCTTTACCCACCATCACAACCACTGATATACTTTGATGCAAACTAAGACTCATCTCCAAACTAAAACTCTCAGAAATCAGTAAATCAACCAGCAGAAATACTTCATTTCCTTCAAGCATCATGCAATTAACTGCAAAGAGATTTATGCTCAGATTTTCAGCTATCCCTGATTTCACTGAATGTCCCTGATTTTGCATCATATTTTTTGTCCTGACCCTCATAGAATTTTTCTTTTTTTTGGTAATCACTAACAGTTACAGCCAGTAATTACAGTTCCATACTTATTATTGTTAAAAAATGCATATTGATAAAAAACATTTTGTTCTATTATTGAATAAAAGTAATAGTTAAAAGTGCCCCTAATTTGGGCCTTTGTCCCCACATTATTTTTGCCTTGGTCCAGAATTTCTGAGCAAATAAGAAAAGAGGCATGTTTTTAGCTGCCTCACCCCTCCTCCTCACCTTCAGACCTCGTACTCCTTGTGCAGACATCACCATAACCAACAGATACTATGCTAAGGAGTGAGCATGACCCTTCTGTGTTCTCCCTGCAACTCCGCCCCACCAACTCTCCTCCTTTCACAACTATCTTAGTCAGTGTTTCACTGCACAAAGATTCAATTCTCCTCCAAAAGCAGTCATTTTTTGCTATTTTCAATACAGTACATAACACAGACTCTCATCTGGCAGTATCAAACACAATTTGGATATCCATCAACACTCCTTCCCTCTCTATATCTTCTTCCCCTGTCTATTTGTCCATTCTATGAAATTTAGCAATATCTTCTAATGATCAGAGGAGGATATATGCTTATCTAGCCCCACCAGATCCTGACTCACTAATCCAGGTAACATCCACTCCAACCTTGCTGTCAACAATTTATCAAACTGTATTGTAACTGCAATGAAAACAAAAATCAGTCTAAAATGTGTCAATTTTGTCTTCCACTCCTTTCCCTTATAAAAGACTATTGTGGTCACCTCTCACAGAGACTATAGCAATTCTACAGACCCCCATTGTCTTATTTTAGATCCTCACCAGCATCATAGCCATCTCCAACTCTACTACTTTATAAAACTGTATGGGATAGCCATCTCATCCTCCAACCTCCCTGCCTTTATAAATATATATATATATATATATATATATATATATATATATATATATATACTTATGATTTTAGATAGCACCTTCTCTGTCTTTGCTTCAAACAACCACAGCCCCTTCCATTACTAAAAACAAAACCATAATTTCATAATTTTCTTCCTGTCCAGATGACTATAATGTCTTTGAAAACCTTCCTAAAACCCATATTCCTAACAATCCAGTTTCCTACCTCATCTTTAATTCCACCTCCCCAAATATTTCTCGTTTGTAAAGCCTTCACACTTACCTTTTCACCCCTGTTTCACCTTTATCCTATCAAAACACCTCTCCCCTTCTAATTTCAGCCTCTACCTGTGCCTCATCCAATCTGATCAAGCATTTTCTGGTATTCCTAGTTTAGTTTCCCTCATATCCTTGCCACTTTTCCTACTACAGTGGCAATTTGTTCTCTACAGCCTTAATCTTATCAACCCTTTCTCTTTCATCTTCAGCCCCCTCCCCCATCATCTATCCCCTGAATGCAACTGTTAGTCCATCCCACTTCCTTGGTCCACTCTCATTCTTTCCCTTTCTATTTTCCTTCAGCAGCTGCCCTACCATCCCTTTTCCACACCTCACTAAGCCTCTCTCCCTCTCTTTCATCCAATTCTACTTCCACTTCCTTTATATTTGTCTCTGCATCTACAAATCAATGTCACCATGATGTGGTCATTTCCAAGATATCAACTATCTAATTTTCTTGCCAGTTTCAACATTTACCAAGAACTAATCCAGTCTTTTAGTCTGCTTCTTGTTATCTCTTGAAATTGTGTATGCTTCTCCTATATTTAGTCACCAAAATATCAGAGGGAAAATTTAACTTTCCCACCCCCTTCCACAGTCATGTTTGCTGCTTATGGTGAAACTTAACCTTCCTGTATAACCCATTAGCTTCTGGATTCATTACAAAATTGATGCCTCCCCATTTCAACCCTATCTTCTGAGCCTCTATGACCCACAACTGCCTCCAAAAAAACTAACCAACTCCTCCTCTCAGTCTATGTCAAATCCTTAATAAACATCCAGCACAACCACATTGCCCTCCTGCTCATATCTTAATACTACACAACTCTCTCTCATTTCCTCACCACCCATCCCTCTTTGTCCAAACTAATCTGTCCTTATATATATTCAACATTCCCACACAGATTTAAAATGCACCCCTTTAAAATCCTTATTTTACCAGTTCCCCAAACCTCCCTCCTTCTTAACTTCTGTTCCTGCAAGAACAAGTCCCTATCTTCCCTCACCAATTTTGTTAGCACTCACTCCTGCTTAACAGGGAAATTCAGCCCACCCATATTTCAAGTCACTAATCTGAAAGCCACCTTTCTATCTCCCACAACCCCCATGCCCCCCCCCCTCGGATTTGGCCAAACTGGCTCAAGTACTTTTCCTCCCTGGCAGTGGAGACTCTCATGCTCTGGCATATCTGCAATTATGAACCTCAAGTATTTCTCCCCAAGATATACCCCTTTCTTGCTCTCTCAACCCTCTTAACTACCATACAACTCTCCCCTTCCTGCCACTACCCAACTACCTCCTCCTCTTCCTATCTATATATGCCTTTCTTAGCCCCAGGCTCTTCCATTCTGGTCCACTCATTTCAGGCTCTTTCACCATTCCTGCCATCTCCAAATCCCAGTCAATGTCTCCAGACTGCCTGTCTGCCTGTGTCATCTATCAAAATTCCTCAACTGTCAGCAATGTATCGAAAGTAAATATTTCAAGCCACATTCCTCAACAGGGGAAAATATCCCCAGAGCAATGTAATTAACAGTTTATATAACATCTTCTGTATAAACAACAAACATTGCCATCTCCCACACTTCTGCAAAGGAGCATTCTATCCCCTTCCCATAGGTTCATAGGTTCATAGGTGTGTACTAGGCTAAAGGCCCTGGGGCCTTTACAAGCCTAGCCATAGGATTACCCTGGCATAGTGCCACCTGACCTTAGTTCCCAGTGCCTCTGTCAAGTAGAGCCACTGGAGTTATCCCCGGGGTGAATTTTCTGTTTCCCATCCACTCATCAAGATTTCTCTTAAAGAGGGTCAGCAAGGTGCTCTGCTTGACATGTTTGGGAAGTCTGTACCTTTCCCACACAGAATTAAAATGCAACCCTTTAAAATTAAATAGCAACTTGAATCACCCAGGCACCATACATTACTTAGTCGATTAAATCCCTTATAAAAACAATGAACACTTCTTTACAGGAAAAGCATACAGGGAAAAATCAGAAAACATAAAATTTATAATGAAAAAAAACATGCATAAACAGACAGTTTTCCCTTTCTTAACCTATCACCACAGCATCCAGTTTTAACAGCAGTCCAAAGTATCCTACAAAAAAATAAATAAGTAAACAGGTAACAGAACACTATCTTATTTGACCACAAACTGAATTGTATCATGTGCACTGTCTCCAAGAAACTTCCTCTTCCCTTCTATCAGCCAGTCAGTCATTCACTAGACCAATCACATACATAAGAAAACAAAATTTGTGCCCGAGCTACTAACACATTTCAATTATTCAAAGTTCAAACATCTACTGCTGTACAGGTTTAATACATTACATCCCATACCCCCCTCTCTGCCCAGAACATGCATGCATCACTGACACACCTCAGAGAAAACATCAGCACATACTGACAACTATGTAGATAACAGCATAACCAAAGCAATGCAGTATAAAGAGAAAATATATCACCATCATCATCCTCAAATCCCTTTTATTCCATTTTTCTACATGGGTTTATTTATTTATTTTATTTATTTTACATTTGTTTACCAGGAAAGTCTGACTGGATGCATGTCCATTTTCAGCGGAGGCCCGGGGAGAAAAGCTCCACAGTTAAATTTTAAGCAAAATATAAGGTGTTTACAGAAACATTCAAATTTGCATAGGTAGTACCACACTTAACATTGACTAATAACATAGCAGTCAAGCTTAATGCAAATTTACATACATAATACCACACTTAACAGTGACTAGTAACATAGCATTGAAGCTTAAGATTTGACATATTTGCATAGAGTGAACACATCTTTTACAGTTTTAGGTTGAAGCATTACATAATGGTGAACATTATTAGTAAGGGTTGCATTTTTTGCTTTATATAGTTGAGTTGTGAGCAAGTTAGCCACAGTAGGGAGTATAGCAACAGAGAGAGCAAAGATTAGACATAGTTGGGAGTATAGCAGCAGGAGAAGAGACAGAGATGTAAACTGGATAACAGGTTAAGTTAGAAAAGCAGGAGGCATGAGTAGCTTATGTACATGGTAAGAGTAGAGGTGTAAAGAGAAAAGTAAAGTTTAGGGATAGATAACAGAGTGTCCCAGCAGTGACATATGGGTATTGACTAAGGGGGTTAGAATTAGAGGTGGAACTGGAAGGAAGCTAGAGAAGTTGCATTCTTTTGGCGATGAAGCTAAAGTCAGAGGGCAAGGGTAAGGGGAGAAGGTGAGGGGGTCAGCCAGGTGGGGTTTTGTATCAATTGTCGCCGCCATTCTTAATTCAGTGCCACTATCCTACCTTTTGCTTCTGTCAGCTGTGCTGCTGTGACAGTCGCAAGTCTTCTACTTTGCATTCCATCTCTTGGCTGGATATCCTTATCTCTTCTTGCCCTTTTCTTGTCGCTCCTAAATCTTCTTCACCAGGTCATCTTCAGGTTTACTGCGTATGTGCCTAAAGTGCAATAATTTGTTCTTTTTGACCTTTTCTGCAGTTAGAATTACTCTGGCTTCTACTCTGATGTTGTCATTTATTCACGTGTCTCACAGTGCACAACCTTCAACCTGCCACAGTAACTTCATCTCCATCACCCTTGGCTTTCTCAACTGCTCTGCTCTGTCTTCACTGTCCAGATGTTTGTGTCCTACAACAGAGTTGGTGACACCACTGTTTTGTACACCTTACCTTACAGCTTCTTTGACATTTTTCTGTCACATATTGCCCCATCACACTGTGCCAGTTGGCTACTGCACCTCTGATTCTGACATCGACTCCTGATTTAGGCTTCCTTTTTTCCTAAACCATCCCTCCCAGGTGGTTAAAACTGTTAATCTGTTTCACTATTGTCCCTCCTATCTCAATTTTCAGCTTCATCTGTTTTACCCCATTTGTCCCCATGTCAGCTGTCTTCTCTGTACTCAGTTTCATTTCATGTCCCCTCATCTTTGCATTCTGCTCTTTTATAATTTGCTGAAGTTCTTGTTCAGAGTCTGCCTGTAATGCCACGTCAACTGCATAATACAGCTTTGTTGATCTGTCCAAACTGACCTCTGTGCTGATGTAGTCCATTACCGGTATGAACTCAGAGTTGAATTCAGGTGCACCTCCACTACCACAGGGAACTCCTATATGAGTTGAAACAGTTTGTACTTGTGCCACTAGATCCTTGTATAAAGCCTGCACTGATTCTACCAGTCTTTCCAGGACTTCAAACCATCACTTGACTGTTTAAATCAGCTTTATTGGAACTTTGGGGTTCAGGCACCTAGGCAGCGAGGCATTTTCCTGTGGTACATTTGACTGGGGACACATGCCTGAAGTGACAGTCAGCTGCAGAGAAATATGACTGTTTGCAAATTCCCTGTGGGCAAAGAAAAGAATGTGTTGCCATACCCACAACATCAAGAACCAAAGTCACAGGAAGAAAACAAGGGAACATGAGACAGCAGGCAATATGGCAGGCATCAGCAGCAGGCTGGCCAGAGGGTATGTCAGTGGCAGTACAAATGCAGTGCACAATAGGCAGTACCTTTATAATCAGTGTGTGTGGACCATTACCCCTTTTACATTCTCTAGGGAACATTACCTAAAATGCATACTGGAGCATACATGTGACTACAGTAGCCTGCAGGATTTCCTCCATGCTGTAGCACTCTTCCGCATGTTGTAGTTACATAAGTATGTACTCTAAACTGAGCACAACACTCATTACTTCTTCGGCCTCCATGCATTTGGTTATTAAAGCTGTGAGCATGGCAGTATGTGCTTCTCTTTTCCCACAGGGAATTTGCAAACAGCCATATTTCTCTGCAGCTGACTGTCACTTCAGCCATACGTCCCCAGTCAGATGTACCACAGGGAAATGTTTCGCTGCCTAGGCGCCTGAACCTGGAACTTTGTCATATGCTTTCTACAAGTCTGAGAATACCCATTTGGACTCTTTTCTCACCCCAGCTTCTTCATCACTGTCTGTCTCACTGTGAACATTGGTTCAGTTACGCTACTTTGTCTGGGTCTGAACTGCTCATCTTCTATCTTATTTTCTTCTACTCTGCGTATTCATTTGTCACCCTCTCCAGCACTTTAATGTCATTTGACAGGAGTTTGATAGCTCTAGACTGCCCACAGCTGTGAATGTTCCCTTTATTCTTGTACAATGGCACTAGAATGTTTATTTTCCAGTGACCGTAAATATGTCTTTTTTTCCCATACTGCTAAGAGTACCTGCTCAAGCCATTTCTTCCTTAACTCACCCAACATCTTGATCATAGTCATGGCATCATCTGAGCCTTGTGCTTTTCTGGACTTAATTTTCCTTAGTTTTGTTCTTTCTACTTCCAGGGTGTTTTTTTTCATCTTTCATTGCAAGTTGTGCATTGGGCAATAAAGCCTCTATAGGGTTTTCTTCATTCAACAGTTGCTGGAAACATTCCTTTAATTTTCCTTTGATGTTATATTGACTAATAAACAGATTGTTATTGGCATTGCTTATGAATGGTGTCAGATGACTTTATTCTTTATCTTTTCGTCTTTGCCTTGCAATCTGTAAGAGTTTCTTTGTGCATCAGCTGAGTCACTTTCCAGAGGCTGGTAGAGTGAATTTCATGCTTTTTTTCATTGCTTTTGTGATTGCTCTCTTAGCCTCTTTGTTAGCTAACCAGTATTTTTTCCAATCTGGCCAGTCTTTCTCTCCTACTTTTTCCTCCTCTCTTTCGTCATGGTTTGGCATAGTGGTTATGTCTTCACCTCCCAAACACAAGGTAGAGGGTTCAATCCTGACCTGTGCCCAATGCCGGTGTGGAGTTTGCATTCTCTCCATATGTCTCTGTGGGGTTCCCTCACCACCCAAAAACATTCCGGGTGTTTCCACCTCAAACTTCAGTATGCCACCAGAGTGTACCTGCAAATGAATGGAGTTGTGGACAACAGCACAGATTCTAGGCAGTGCTTACCAGGGGAAGAATTATGTAGACCAACCTCTCTAGGCATCAACTGGGGTACACTGTATCCTCTATACAGGGAACATAAATCACATACTGCTAGATATAACAACAAGGATCAAATACTTGCACACAGTGTCAGAGCTAAGCCCTTGATTGTGTAAAAATTTGCTATAGAAGATTTGGTCACATTAACTAATGTACTTGCCTGTGATTAGTGAGTTAAGGATCCAACCTATGCCCAGACTCATGGTAATGGTTGGAGTGGGTCTATGTGCTTCCACTGGCCAATGTGTGTCTGCCTTAAAGCCTGGTATCCCTGGGTAAATAAACTGGATGGCCTGTGTCCAATTGCCCAGCTCTACTGTATGTAAAGCGAGAATGTTGTTGGAGAAATACAGAGAAGGTCAGAAGGAGTTGCACTGTGTCTTTGTGGACTTAGAGAAAGCATATAACAGGGTGCCTAGAGAAGAGTTGTGGTATTGTATGAGGAAGTCGGAAGTGGCAGAGAAGTATGTAAGAGTGGTACAGGATATGTACAAGGGTACTGTGACATTGGTGAGGACTGTGGTGGGAGTGACAGATACATTTAAGGTGGAGGTGGGATTACATCAAGGATCAGCTCTGAGCCCTTTATTATTTGCAGTGGTGATGGACAGGGTGACATGAGATTAGACAGGAGGCCCCGTGGACTATGATGTTTGCAGATGACATTGTGATATGTAGTGAGAGTAGGGACAAGACTGAGGTGACCCTGGAGAGGTGGAGATATGCTTTAGAGAGGAGAGGAATGAAGGTCAGCAGGGCTAAAACAAAATATATGTGTGTAAATGAGAGGGAGGGTAGAGGAATGGTGAGGATGCAGGGAGTAGAGTTGGTAAAGGTGGATGAGTTTAAGTACTTGGGATCAACAGTTCAGAGTAATGGTGAGTGTGGAAGAGAGTTGAAGAAGAGAGTACAGGCAGGGTGGAATGGGTGGAGAAGAGTGTCCGGAGTGATTTGTGACAGACGGGTACCAATAAGAGTGAAAGGGAAGGTCTACAAGAGGGTAGTGAGACCAGCTATGTTATAAGGGGTGGAGATGGTAGCATTGTCGAAAAGGCAGGAGTCAGAGCTAAATGTGGCAGAGTTAAAGATGTTAAGATTTCCACTGGGTGTGACTAGGATGGACAAGATTAGGAATCAGTATATTAGAGGGTCAGCTCAGGTTGGACAGTTTGGAGACAAAGCAAGAGAGGCGAGATTGCGTTGATTTGGACATGTGCTGAGGAGGGATGCTGGGTATATTGGGAAAAGGATGCTAAGGATGGAGCTGCCAGGTAAGAGGAAAAGAGGAAGGCCTAAGATGAGGTTTATGAATGTGGTGAGAGAGGACATGTAGGTGGTTGGTGTGAAAGAGCATGATGCAGAGGACAGGAAGAAATGGAAACAGATGATCCGCTGTGACGACCCATAATGGGAACAGCTGAAAGAAGATGATGACTGTATCTAAAGCAAACCAAACTATCAAATAAACTAAAAACTGCTACACTGAGTATAAGTTCACTGACAAGACACAGACTGGAAGTGGATGTTATGATGTTAATGAGGAGATTGAACATCCTATGTATCCAGGAGGCAAGGTGAAAGGGCAGTACAGCAAAGCAACTTGACCAGAGTCTACTATTCAGAAGACAGACAGACTAAAAAATGGTATGGAATATTGTTGTGAAGGAAAGTCTTCTGAAAACAATAAGGAATGGCATCAGAGTTAGTGACAGAGCCATGGCAGTGTAAGGATTAAGCTATGCTCCACAGCAGGGTTATAAAGGTGAGAATTAGAATGAATTCACACAGCAGTTGTTGTACAGTGTACTAGATAAAGCCAGGACAACATGATTGGATAGTCTGATAATGGGGAAGCAGAATGATCATATCGGGGGGCAGTACATGATATGAGGACTGTCTGGGTCAACATGGATGGAACAACAGAAATAAGGACAGATAGGCAATTCTAGACTTTTGTCTGGAAAGTGACTTGATGGTAGACAGCACCAGTTCAGCAAGAGAGACAGTCACAAGGTCACATACAAAACTGACCAACATGCATCTCAGGTAGACTTCTTCCTAGTAAGGAAAGGGCATTGGAGTAGAATCAGTGATTGCAAAGTCATCCCCAGTGAAATTGTAGTGCACAGCATAAACTACTGGTTTCCACAATCAGAAGCAAGCAAAGGTCAGAAAAGGCTGTAAGGTCAACAAAGACTAGGCTGAAAGCCTTTAAGTTGTTTAAAGAAACATTCAGGGCTCTATCACCACAGGAAGAAGAAAAAGTAGACTTCATTGAAGAAGAATGTCAGCATCTCAAACCAGCACATATGAAGACTATAGAAGAGATATGCAGGTGAGCCAGGTTAGAAAATAAAGCACATAAGGAAAGCTGTGGTAGAATACAGAAGTCCAAGAAGTCATCAAAAGAAATAAGGAATTGTAGATAAACAAAAACAGACATGCCAGATAAAGGCAAAGAACATCAAGAGAAAGGAAACATCTTAAATAACAATACAGGGTCCTTCAATCTCTCACTGCTATGAGGAAGTGTTCCATCAGTGTTTTATATTACAGAAAGAGATCCTGAGTACAAAACAAGAAGAAAGACTTTTTGCCTCACTCCCTCCTTTTTTTACACTCCGCCATGGAGTTGCCTTTGACCAACTCTTTTGGCATTGCACCTCTTTCCTATATCAAGTACCATTTCTCAAGCTCCCTGGCTATCACTTTCCACCCTTATTAGACATTCTGAACCCTACAGGTCAGTTCCTTTCATCAGTCAGCAAAGAGCCCCCAGACACTCAGTATAAGTACATCCAGACAAGTCACAAATAGCAAAAGAGAAAGAAAAAGAAGAAATAAAGAATGGTAAATAGAAATCAACAAGTGTAAGTAAGCAGGCCCCAAGCCCTTATCCATTCGTATATTAATTACTGATGTGTTGTGTAAGTAAGCAGGCCCCGAGCCCTTATCCATTCGTACATTAATTACTGCTGTGCTGTGTAAGGAAGCAGGCCCTGAACCCTTATCCATTCGTACATTAATTACTGCTGTGCTGTGTAAGGAAGCAGGCCCCGAGATGTGTAAGTAAGCAGGCCCCGAGCCCGTATCCATTCGTACATTAATTACTGCTGTGCTGTGTAAGGAAGCAGGCCCCGAACCCTTATCCATTCATACTTTAATTACTGCTGTGCTGTGTAATAAGCAGGCCCCAAGATGTGTAAGTAAGCAGGCCCCGAGCCCTTATCAAGTCATGCATTAATTACCGCTGTGCTGTGCAAGTAAGCAGGCCCTGAGCCCTTATCCATTTGTACATTAATTACTGCTGTGCTGTGTAAGTAAGCAGGCCCCAAGCCCTTATCCATTCGTACATTAATTACTGCTGTGCTGTGTAAGTGACCAGGCCCCGAGCCCTTATCCATTTGTACATTAATTACTGCTGTGCTGTGTAAGTAACCAGGCCCTGAGCCCTTATCCATTCGTACATTAATTACTGCTGTGCTGTGTAACTAAGCAGGCCCCAAGCCCTTATCCATTTGTACATTAATTTCTGCTGTGCTGTGTAAGTAAGCAGGCCCCGAGCCCTTATCCATTCGTACATTAATTACTGCTGTGCTGTGTAAGAAACCAGGCCCCAAGCCCTTATCCATTCGTACATTAATTACTGCTGTGCTGTGTAAGTAACCAGGCCCTGAGCCCTTATCCATTTGTGCATTAATTACTCCTGTGCTGTGTAACTAAGCAGGCCACAAGCCCTTATCCATTCATACATTAATTACTGCTTTGCTGCACTCCTCACTCTTTTTTCTCTCACTCTCCTTCCATAGCTGTCTTTGTACCCACTGCACGAGTCCGGTACTGCTGTTACTGTGGACTGATACTCATTCTTTGACCACCATTCAGACATATCTAACTTTTGGTAATAACTCCTTCACAGACAGGCCAACCTTGACATGGTAATCTTAGCACCTCCACTCACATACTCTGTCTGCTGTATTGTCATTGAAAAGGGAATGGTCTCTACAGTCATTTTTGTCTCTCTCTCTCTCTCTCTCTAGCTACTGAACTTTCCAGCAGAATCTACAGTGTCATAC
The DNA here is from genome assembly GCF_019279795.1 of Protopterus annectens. Lineage (NCBI taxonomy): Eukaryota > Metazoa > Chordata > Ceratodontiformes > Protopteridae > Protopterus > Protopterus annectens. The sequence goes on from NC_056733.1 coordinate 1,535,223,186, forward strand.
CCCAGCATCTTTTTAGCCCCAAGAATAGCCGCATGAGACTGCAGACCATTCTTGTTATGCATAATGTCCCACAAGTTCAGATGCCTGTGTGCCATCTTCATTTCCAGCTCTGTGCTCCTAGTCTTATATTAGGGTACTTATATTTGTAACATTCTGAGGCAGAATTCAACTGTCACTTTTTGGGAGTAACACATCACTGTGTTACCTCGTTAAATGGGGACCCATCCCAACCACAGTAATCATCCTCTTCATGTTTGTCACCACAGAAAACAGCTTTATTGTCCTTTGGGAGATAAAAAATGGCTGATCTTCAGCATTTTTCATTCTGTGGCCAGCAGACATTTATCCTTTTTTGCCATGTGGCCTTACTATCTCTTCATTTTTTGGATATAAAGGAATGGGTTTTCATAATCAAGTAGCATCATTTCTTACAGGAGCTATCAGAGTGCCCCACCCTATGGATACAATCCACCTGTGAACTCTGATCTGGAGTATCATTCAATACAAGGAGCAGACATTTTTTCAACCCTGCCATGTTTTCAAGCAATCTTACTGAACTAAAGTTAGATTTCTAGCATTTGCTTATCTAGTTTCCCCAGGTTCTGTTGCAAAAGTGGTTTCATCTTGGAGTTTTGAAATGTTTCCATCATGTCCTTGTCACTGCCTTCCCACATGTATCATATGCTTCTTCATTGCAGATGACATTTCTTTGACTTGCGCCATCTTAGCGTGCACCTTCTGTGCTTCTAACTTCATGGCTACCACTGCATCAGGCAGCACATACAACTTTATCATAATCCTATGAAACTCCTCTTCCTCACCAAAACAATGCAGTTCCAAGCCCAGGGAAGAATATTTTGCCACATTTCATTCTGCCTCATGGCATGTTTTTCAACATATAGCAGATTTATTTATCAATGACAGCACATTGGTGGGTATACCTAGGACAGATCTCTTGTGCAGGTATCCCAGCTTCCCCTTCCTTAGATAATCCATCTGAACATGTGAATAAAGGAGAATGAAGACTGGCATCAGTGCAAAGCAAAGAAATTCTAGCTTACTGGGCTGCCATGCATTTCATTGCCAGAAAAACTGGATAAGCATCTTCTACTTTTGCTGTATTCTGCAGAACCAAAATTATAGTAGCCAATAAAATCAATTTATGTGAACCAGACTTCTCTAAAATGATTACTTTTTTCAGAAGAGATGGCATTTAGTAGTCATTTGTCTGATTTTTTTTTATAAAATGACTGATTATATCACACATGTGCATGTGCATGAGCGCACACACATACACACACACACACACACACACACACACACACACAGAAAAATCAGGCACAGATGAACATTTAAAATAATTAATGATCTTCAGCAGTTTGCCTATTTTCTGATCAAGAAATTTGAATGGAAATAGGTAACTCAGTCAAACATAACTTGGCCACATTGTCTTGACAGCCAAAACTCGCAACTGGCAGCAAAAACAATAATGGAACTTCCATCTTTCCTGAAGCAAAGCATTTTCAGAGATGAATATCTTAAAGCAGCGGAGTATAGGGGATACTTCACCTGCATGAAGAAAGGGGGGGGGGGGATTTGATCCCCATTTTCAAAAGAAAGCTGATTTCTGCCACTTTGCTCTCAGCTGTCATTTTCAGCTGGTATGGCTTTTCACCCAGTTTGAGTTTATCTCTATGATCTATGTCCATTGAACCACTTGTATTAAGAGTGCAAAAACACAAGTGACAGCACAATAATTTAACATATCTTCATTATCTAAAATGAATCCTGAAATATAGTGAGACAGTAGGTAAGAATTGGAGGTGTAAGATCAGACATTATGCATCATATAGCCAGAGAACAATGTGGGTATTGATGGTACTTCAGAGAAAAGTCTTACCAGAAGACATTCCTAAGTACTGTCAGTATTTCATCTTCCATTAGCATGCTCCAAGATTCCAGAATAAACCATATTGTGATAGCTCATTCATTACAAGTTTGAAGAGGAGCTAGGAAACACAGCTGGAATATAAGGACAGGAACGGGATCTGTTAAATAAACTGAGTACCTTGCAAAATGAGCAGAGTCATATCTTTAGCAGCTGTATTCATCAGGCTTTTTTGTAATTCCAGAGTGGTGAATAATGATGGTCTTGTACAGCAGCATTTCTGTAACTGAAACAGCACTATTTTGCATTAGTAATGGAGCTGCAGTGACATACTTAAATATAATACTGCACAGTAGGAGGATGCTAACGTCTCTAATAAGTACAATAGTGACTATGCCAAGAAAGGAGTTTCTTAGCAACAGTACGATTTAAGCTTTAAAAATGTTTTCCGTAGTGTTTTTCTTTCAGCAACTAATTAGCAGCCCAGAAAACTCACAAAACCAAGGCTAGTAAAGTCATCATACATATTATTAGCAAGTCACTGCAATGCATCTAAACAAAAAAAAAAAAAAACATGGTGAGCAGAGCGATATTCAAGAAAGGTATAAATAAATGAAATGTGACCTGCTTATGAATTATGTAAGATGTATTAAAAAACATCCATTTTACGTAGAGGTTGGGTTGCATATCTCTAATTTATTAATCTGTATATATTGTGTGCATATGCATGTATATATAAATAGACAAAAAATACATTCACTGTTACAACGTCATGTGAGACAATGCTCTTACCACAGCATACAGTGTGTAATAAAAGTAAATATTCTCTTCTACAATCTCAGTGGCCACAGGGCTCTGACTTACTGATGTTGCTTATTTGCATTTCTTCCAGTATTTTTTTTTTGGCAGTGCTATAATTTCTTTCCTGAGGTATACACATCCTGAATACTTTGGCAAGTGACAATCTTTTTAGTTCCAGAAAATTACTGAATATTACAACAGCAAAATTTAAAGGAATTTATATGTGCCTTAGAAAACACTTGGCTCCCCAGAGTTAATGCCTTGTCTTCTAGCTGTTTAGATTTACTAAGGAAGCCATTGACTCCTGTCAGTTTATTAACTAATAGACAATTATATTCTTTGAGGATGACATACCCTCTTTTTCAAAGCATTCTTTCTTCTCTCATTAATTGCCAAATGCCACAGATTGCAGGAGTGGACTACCCTATATTTAGATCATGTCCATTGTCCATGGTCCTGGAAAATGTGGTAAAGAGCAGCTTAAGTACTTTGAGTCTCCATGGCCTCCTGTGAGGCAAGCAAAGCAGCTTTCCTATATATTGTGGTTGACTTACTGTATATGTCAAGATTACCAGCATGACCACAGAGAACAAGGAGAATGATCTCAATAAAGTAACCTTATTTTAGATGTAAACCAAAGCCCTTTACACTGATCATATATGCCCGTGATTCATAAACATGTTTGGTCTTTGATTGTGTGGTGCTGCAAGTTTTTCTATTAACAGATAAAATGCCTCACAGAATGAGGCCATATCAAATAAGTCTGTCTCTGACATATGTATCAGCATCACAGATGTTCAGAATGGCTCTGCTCTGGAGATATTTTGTTCTCAGGAACAGAATCAGTTACCAAAAGCTAGGACTTAGCATGTAGCTGACATCATACTCTTCTTCCTCTCCTAAAGATTAAGGACCTTAATAAACAGTTTCTTTGAGAACGATGTATCCATCAATAGGAACTGCCCTGATTCAACAACACTGAAGATTATGACTGGGTCTCTGACCATAATCAGCTTATTATGTCTTCGAGATATGGACGCCAAGAAATTCACCTTGAGTCTAAAGCTTCAGTTAAATACTCCTAAGTGCTGTCAAGACTTGCCCATTAACATGTGCTTACATGTGGTGGTAGACCTACATGTTCCATAAATGTAAAAGTGGCGAGCAACAGTGCTCATTGAATATGCAAGCTGCTAAGAAAGAGTGAACATCCATCAGCTTAGCAGCTTGCATATTCACTGAGCTATGGCCAGAACACCTGCTAACAACCATGTTGAGGTGAAGTGAGGTTCGAGCACAGAATATAAACAACACATTGTAAATACGCTCAACCCCATTATGCAAGCATATGTGGACAGCAAACTACAAGACAAGGACAACTTGAAGTACATAATTAATTAAGAGGGAGGGAAAGATTAATGTGGAACATGTAGTTATATGTAAGTAGATTAATGCACAAAGCATACTAAATAAATTAACGACTATGCAAGTAATGTCGTCCACTTACGGATATATCTTCTTAATAAAAAGGAAATGTTGACAAAAGGATGTGAGAGGGACACAGCAACAGTATAACAAAGGGAATAAATCTAATACATGTAAAATTAATTTAAATTGCAGAGGCGAGAAAACAGCTGGCAAGGGAAGTAGATACATTAGGGGATATAACATATACTGCAGATAGCGCACATCAGGTGTGTATCGACAAAGTTATATGTTGTAGCAAACATTATGCTGTAGTCCACATTTACTGAACTCTAAAGCTGTTGTCCCATGCATTTCCAATATATACTTCATGACAAATGTTCAGAATAATATCGTACTCACATGATTATATTGAAAATGCCTAGATACACCCGTATTGAAGGTGTATGGACCTACTCTGCAATTGTGATATATACTGTGCAAGCAATCAGTGGATGGCACAGTGGTGCAGTGGTAGCATTGCTGCCTCACAGCAAGAGGTTCTCCAATTCGATTCTTGGCTGTAGCACCTTCTGTGTGATGTCTGCATGTCCTCCATGTGTTTGTGTGGGTTTTTTCAAGGTTTTCCAGTTTCCTCCCACATTACAAAGGCATGTGTCTGGAGCATTTATCCTCGGGCATCCACTGAAAATGTACTTTGTTCCAAGTCAGACTTTCTGAGTAAACAAATGTTAAATTAATAAATTACATCCACATTGCTGATATTAGGACATACATACAGATTAAAGAACAATAAGCCTTTTAGTGACTTATGTGTATGAAGGAAACAATGCAGATGTTGTTATGACAATGTACACACTTGTAACAATGAGGAAATACTGAAAAGAATCAGGCACACCTGTGAAATCATTCCAATAATATTAAAAGGTTGCAAAAAGCATTTGTGGCATCTACCTGCATGTTGCAAATGTTAGAAACTGGGACTGTTTATAAATGCTGTGTATGTATGTAGTGAAATTCAGAAGGACAAGACACATGTACAGAACTCTCATAATCACAGCATATCCACAGAATAATGATCTGTTATACATGCTTACAGTTATCAAAGGATAGCAGATGTGTGATGTACACACTTGCAAATAAGGGGTATGGTCATGTGATACATGCTAACAAGCACATAATCCATGGTAAAACATGTGTACTCAGCTCCTTGACAACTCGGTTGGGTGTGCAAGGATGTCATTATGTATATCACAATGCCTGGGATGCATATATGTGTATAACATAAATGGATAGGGACCCTAGACAAGACTTGGGCAAAACAAAATGGCATGTCTGCATTATGGTATAATGACATAAGCTTCTGTGGAAATGTATCAAATGTCAGTCTATAATTATTTGAGTATGATGTATTTGTGGGAGCGTAATCTATCATAGAATGGGTGTCCTTCCTGCTGTAACTGCCACACCATACATGCTGAAATAAAAAAGTCTATCAAAGTGCACATGCGAATGCAGTATAGAATTATGTTGTACCTAACACCTAGCCCTATTAAACACATAACTATTATCTGTATGACAGTACAGTAATATAAATCACATCCATCTGCAACATTTATGTGTATTAGTAAGTGACCTGTTGAAGATTTACATTTCACATAGAACAGTTGTACACACTGGCATGTGACAAATGTTGTTATCCTTTGTGCTTAGGTCAATTACTTCATTGCATGGATGATGGCAAAGCCAACCTTCCAGAAGCTAATTCTGTAACTTTTTCAGAAAGAAGAACAAATGACAAAAACTATATCATAACATGGAGCATTGAATGTTCTTTGTGATAAATGATGTACTTCTAATACATAGTTATACTAGGCATGCTTATGGGGAAGTACACCAAGGACTACAATAACATCAGTTATACAATAAATGCTCATTACTATTCAAAAACAAATATGCTGAGTGTACAGCACAGCCAGTGCACCCATTGTAAATATAGCAATAGAAAAAAGTCTAGTTGCTGAAGTATCATTGAAGGCCCAGAATTTCAACTGGCATATGCTTTGAGGACAGAGAAACATTAGATATATTCTTCAAAAACTAAGGAATGAGAAAAGTACCTGATTTTCCTTGTATTTTTGCATTGTCCGTCATAACATCTCAGCAGTAAAAAAAGTAAAGGTGAATGTGTTGTCTCTGTTGTTTCTCCTGCACTGCACTGGTGTACTATGTAAGCATGGGAATGCAAGTCCCACAGGCATGCAGTAAGCAGAAAAGAATGCAAGGGAACACAGCATTGCCCTAATACAAAAACATTATTTAAAAAAGTTAAGCAACTTCTTTCTTAAATAATGTTATTATATAATATCAGTAATCTACTCCTGTTTGTGGGCAATCAGGATTTATCCCCAGTTGGCTTTGTTTAATTACTCGGGCTATACCCTAGTGATCAAACCACACCAACTGTTAGTAAATCCTGATATATCCACACTCAGTCATGGATTATTTTTTAACTAATCAACACAAAACCACACAGGCCTACTCACTCTTTTTGATAATTTTGCAGCATGGCACACATCAAAAAATTGTGAATAAGAGCACATTTCCTTTAAATCCATATATTGTGAACAAAAATATAAAATGTATACATAAATGTTTGGATGAAATTATGTGATTCAGATCATTATTTTGGAGGGAAATAAATAATACTTGTGAGCATTGGTTACATCCAGGCAGACTCAAACACATGCTGAAGTCAGATCTCAGAGAGAAGTGTATACTTTTTTACTGCACAGAAAGAAGCATATCTGATGTGTCATGAATATCTTACTTGATGAGATTACATCAGTATCCTATTGTAATGGTAATGGCTCCCCTAACATGGAGTCTCAGCCTAAGAACAAGTAGCCTTCTTATTGTGCAATATCTCCAATCTTTGCCTAAGCCACTCCTGTCTGTCATAATTTTCTGACCAGGACACATTACTAGATTCAAACCCCTTCCTATCATGCTCTGCACTCTAGAGAGTTGTGTAGTAATTGCATCTGCTACAGAAGATAGCAATGTAGGCTGGCACAAAGAACACACATCAAGTTGTGAACCAAGAATGGTTTTGATGTTGATTTAGCTAATACAAATTATTCTGAGGGATCAAAAGGATGTAACAATGCTACTGTTCTCACGAGTGCAACTTAGCCACATCACTGCTTGTTGGGTGTGCCACCCTTGTCTGTCCATATTGTTTTGCACATAACATTCTCAGATTTGAACCACTGCTTATCTGGGTACACATGTGATAGCAGTCAGTATTACCTGCATGTGCCTCAGAAGAACTCTCACCACAAGCATCAAAGAACACCTATTTGACTGGGATGAAATCCCTAATGTGTTGAAAAGATGGTTAGAAATAAAATTGATAGAAATAAATTGACACAATGTCACATATGTCAGTATGTCTTGTCACTATACTCACATTATTTTCTCCTTTACTGAAGTTGAACAGCTGCCTGTGTTAGTAGACAGTCTACAAAACTATGCCTTAACCACACGTGCCACAGGAGAAGTGTTGCCACAACTCTGAGATAAAATGCATTTGAAGGCATGACATCATCACAGCAGTGCAAAGCAGTTGTTCGGGCTAAAACTAATGGAGTAGCCCTCTCCTTCTGTAATTGTTTGCATTAAAACTTTGGTTGATATCATTCATCCCTAGCACTATAAAGACACACACTCAAGCTACTCAGTCACTGTAGGTTTCAAACACCAGCCTGTCTAACTACACGGATTCACTAGACAATCTCAAAATACTGAAATTTAAAATTTCAGTATTTTGAGACTGAATAGTCAAAATTCCACATACCCAAAAACCCACAACCGCAAAAACCACAATCGTGACCACACACACTTACACACACACACACACACACACACACACACACACACACACACACAGACACACACACACACACGAGCGCACACACACATGAGCGCACACACACACACACACACACACACACACACACACACACACACACACACACACACCACCACACAAACACTCATACACCTACATAACAACACTACAACAAACAAAATAACACACACAAACACAACATAAACAAATGCACCTACTCTACCTATAAGCAGAAAGGCAAGCTCCCTTGCACCCCCCACACCCCCTACTTATATATACTAACTTTGAAGTCGCACTAAACACACAAACACACAAAAACCACCACTACACACTCTCACACACACTAAAATCTCTACCCAATACCGTTACGTAAACACCACTTACCTGAATCCCCAGCTAAATTAACAAACCATACTGCAGATCATGAACATGACAGCACAAGAGCGGATTTGACATTTCTGCATTTGAGATAGCGCAGTTTTGCATAACTGCACTTTTGACTATTCAGTCTCGAAATACTAAAATTTGACATTTCCGTATTTTGAGATTGTCTAGTGAACCCAACTACACACCCTACAACATACTATAGGAACTGCAAGCACCGCAGGAGAAGTCTTGTGAGACAATATTTGAAAGCATGACATCATCGTCACAATGCAAGGCATATGTATTGCTTCAAATTCACTGAAAGAGTTGCATGATTTTGAGGTGTACCCAATCACATTTGTTGTATAATCTAGTCATTCCTGTGACTGGAGAAGGATACACATGCACAATACTTAGAGACTGTCAGATTCAAACTCATACAATGCTTTTTTACAAAAGCTAGAGAACAGTGTATTATTTCTTGATGCCACAGAAGAAGAATTAGTACAAGGTAAGATAAATTACATTTCAACAAATGGTCACATCACTGTTTAACAAAGCAATTCTCTGTGCTAAAATGGACAGAAAGTAGCAAATTGTCATTTGACACCCACGTTGCCAAAGTGGTTAGAAAAACATTCTACCTTGCACACCTCATCATGAAGGGTTTCACATCCAGATCCAAGGATGTCATTGTACCCCTATATTCCTCCCTCATCAGACCCATGATTGAGTACAATGCCCCATTTGGTATGTACCTCACCCGGCACTTGCAACTGCTAGAGAGACCACAAAAGTACCTCACCAAAAGGATCAAGGGTCTCCAACATATGTCTTATTCTGCCAGACTAAAGAAACTTCAGCTCTATTCAGTAGCATACCGCCTGCTCAGAGGTGATCTCTGCCTGACGTACAAGGCCATCTCCAATCAGGATCTGATGGACATGCTCCACCTCAAAAAATCAAAATCCATCTGGACCACGAGAGCTAAAGACTTAAACCTCGGCACAAGTATGAATAGGACATGCTGGAGGGATAGATTCATAACCCAGAGGCTTCCCATGCTTTGGAACAGGATCCCAGTTCGTATTAGGCAGAGCCCCTCACTGACTCTCTTCAAGAGAAATCTTGATGAGTGGATGGGAGATCGTAAGTTTACCCCAGGGGTCACATCTGTGTCACTGCTAGACAGGGGCACAGTAAACTAATTCTATTATATAAGGGGACCTTCACTGTGTCACTACTAGACAGAGGCACAGTATTCTAGATTTATTCTGTACATTTTTGTACCATTTCATGGGGTGGCAAAAGCCACATCACTATGGCTAGGCTTACAAATGCCCCAGGGCAGATAGCCTAGTACTATACTATGAAACTATGAAACTATGAAACTATGAGTGCTGTCTGGCTTTTCATCTACACATCAGATCTGTGGGTGACACCATTCTCACTTACATGTACATTCACAAACTATGGATAAATGTCTGTATTTGAACTGACTACCTAGATAAGAGCACAAGATAGAGGACATTGCATGAATTGCAAGCACCACATGAGAAGGTTGATTACAACTGTAAGACATTGCATATTTAAAAGGATGACATCACCATTGTTTTGTCAATGTGTGTGCTAAAAGGGGTGAGAAAGCCCACTACCACCATAAAGCTACACATAAGATTGGTGGGTGAAGTCATTTTCACCTAGAACTAGACAGGCACACACACATACTGAGTAGTCAGTCAGTGTTCGAGTCAAGCCACCTCCTTACCTGACTGCACAATCTAGAGAACACAATATCAAACAAAAAGTGCCAGAGGAGAAGTCTTAATGTATGTGAGAGAGAACATGTTAGAAAGGATGACAGCATCAGTATGTAGCAGAACAATTGCTTGTGTTAAAAGTGGAAGAAATTGATGGTTGATCACTCATATCAAATCTTTTGATGAAGCCATATCCACCTCACATTAGATACACATTCACATTGTTGAATTCAAACCACCTACCTCTCTGATTACACAATCAGTACAAACTACAAGCCTCATAGGAGAAGTCTGATTATAAGAGTGAAATAGTGCACATTTGAAAAGACCTCATCACTATTTTGCAGAGAATATATCTTGGTTAAATCTTGGATAAATTGATGGGTGAGCCCTTTCGCAGTGTAAATGTCACTTCTGAGTGCAAGTGTACATATCATAGCTATAGCTGAAGCTATATCAACCCAACACTAGAAGATGACACACACACACACACACACACACACACACACACACACACACACACACACACACACACACACACACACACACTAGTTCCACACTGTTGAATTTAAACCACCTACTAATCTAGAGCAAACAGTATTAACTGTAAGTGCCACAGGAGAAATCTGAATGCCACAGTGAGACAGAACTTATTTTAAAGGATGATCTCACCAATGTGTTTCCAAGAAAATTTATTGGCTAAAACTTGAATAAATTGATAAGGAAGCCCTCTCAGAGTGTAAATGTCACTCCTGAGGTTAAGTGTACAAATCAGATCTACTCTTGATATAATAGCTACCTAACACTAGAGACACACACTAACACTAGTTTTATGCTTAGATTAAAACCACCTACCTATCTAGTTAATCAGCTCAGAGTACACATTAGCAACCACAAGCAGGACAGAAGATGCCTAATTAAAAGAGTGAGATTGAGCACGTTTGAAAGGATGACCTCTTCAGTGTGTTACAGAGAAAATGTCTTGGCTGAAACTTGAATAAATTAATGGAGTTGCCTTCTTATACTGTAATTGTAAACATTAAAACTGAGGTGGATGTCATTCATCCATAGCACTATAGTGACACACACTCAAGTTACTCAGTCACTGCAAATTTCAAACACACAAGTAACTACAAAAACTACATCATACTGTATGGACTGCATACATCACATGGGATGTTTTACTACAAATGTGATGCAGGGTATATTTGAAGGTATGATGTCATCATAGTGCTGCAAGGCATATATGTGGATTTAATTAATCGAAAGAGCGGTGTGATTTGTCTCAAGCATTTTATAACATTAGATGTATCCAACAACATGTTGCATAATCATGTCGTTCTTGTGAGTGTAGAAGGACACACATGCAGAATACTTACAGAGTTCCAGATACAAATGCATGCCTTACTAATTCCTCAAGCTAAAGGACATCATCTCATTCCCTGATACCACAGGAGAGGGCTTACTGCAATGCTATGATAAATCAAATTTCAACAAATGGTCTAGTCTCATCAGTGTTTAACAAAGTAGTTCTCTCCGCTATAGACAGAAGGTAGTAATAGAGTCCTCACCGGCTTTACATTTACACATCAGACCTATGGTTGATGTGATTCCTACTTAAGTATACATACACACAAACACACACACACACACACACACACACACACACACACACACACACACACACACAAACATGCACACACACACACACACACACACACACACACACACACACACACACACACACACACACACACACACAGTCTGTTTTGCAGAGAAGATGTATTGGTTAAAACTTGAATAAACTGGTGGGGAAGCCACTTCTCAATGTAAATTTCACTCCTCAGTGGAAGTATACATGTCTTATCTATTGTTGAAGCCATAGAAGCACATACACTCACACTACTTCCACACAGTTGGATTCAAACCATCTGCCTATCTAGTTACACAAGCTGGAGCACACAGTATCAACTGCAACTGCCCCAGGAGATGTCTGAGTTCAAGAGGGAGTAAGAGTACATTTGTAAGGATAACCCCATCAGTGTGTTGCACTTTAAACGTCTTGGCTAAAATTTGAATTAATTAATGGGGGAGCCCAGTCCCAATGTAAATGTCATTCCTGAGTGGAAGTCAGACCTCTTGTTGAAATCATACCTGCCTAACACTAGATACACACACACACACTCATACTAGTTCTACACTGTTGGATGCGAACCATCTACCTATGTGTTGATCACAAGTAATTAACTAGTGCTCAGATAAGTTATATATCATGTCATTCATATACATCATGGTAATGTAAGTGACATGTAGCTGTTTCACAGCTTGGTGCAGTGATGATAATCACACTTGTGAAACAGTGGCTTGACAACCGAGTATTCCTGATTATTCAGCACAGGATGAATGCATGCAAGCAATAATCATTTGTTGTATCATTATTTTCAATCTTTCCTCATCCTTAGACAATGTACAATGTAAATTAAAGGCATACAGTTCAAACATATGAACAGCCATTTCATAATGCCACTCAACAAGTAGGTGTGCAAGAGTCTCACACCATTGTGCATCATTTGCAGGTCTAATGTGCTGAAGTACAGACATGAATGTACAGTATGTAATGTTTAGACAGCATGACAGTGAACTCATTATATCTTGAGTACAACAGTCCATTATAAGATACACAAGTAATATAAGCCATGACATAATGTTTTTTGTCAAAATCATTTTCTGAAACATGCCACTGACAAGCTCCTTTGTGCAAGTGATGGCAAAGTATTAACGCATGCATAATTATGTTTTGAGGTTTTGAAATTAGAAGCGGAGTTAACAGTACTCTGTGGTGCTCCATGCTAACCTTCAAGCAAATAAGAAGTGCAGACACAGAAATAGTTCTGATTTTGATCTAATTCAGAACAAATTTGTATTATCTTACACATTTGTCATGAGAATTGCAGTAAATTACTCATTGTATTGATAATACAAGTGCATAGTTAAAGTGTCCGCATGTCTAATGACTGTCAATGGATCTGAGGCATGTTGAATTGCTCTTGTTGTAATTGTAACTGCTTGTATGACACCACTGAGTACTACAGTCATTATATGATAACATACATGTAGGTGTTATAATTCATAGACTTCAGAAAATGCATGACAATGCAATTGAATGCATCCTATCACCTATGTGTGCATAGCAGCAATAGTTTTAAGATAAGTCTAGTGTGCTATGGTTGTTACCCCATAAATGCTTGATTTGACCAAACGTCTTGCACTTATTTATGGGACGATATGAAATTTTTGGGCTGATTAGGACCGAGCATGTTAAGTCTGGTGAAATTACAGGTGTGTGCATGAATCCTCAAGTCAACAATCAATGAGAAATGATTATGTGCAGGCACACACATTTCAGATAATCTCTAGGGCATTACAGACTAGGTAGTGCATAGACTGATATTTTTCCTGTTGATGTACCTCTTTCCCTGTAAACCAGGTGGGGCTTTTATTTCAATGTGTATGCAGTTTATGGCCTTCAGAACCTCAGCAAAATGTGCAATAGAATAGAAATGTGGCATGGTTGTAGCTCTCTCCTCTAGAGTACATGGAAACCAGATATAATACCTTACATGTTGTACCATTGCAATAAGAAACTGATGTAATATTCTTGAGCCTGGGGCCTGTGACAACCCTAATATATCCCTGTGAATCTCTGAAAAGCGCCTGTAGCTAGTATACGTAATAGCACACATACATTGGTTTCCACAGGGATAAGTTGCTAATGACTTCCCTGGTGTCTCAGGTGAGGGCAACAGAGGTTGCATATCTCCAGTAAGGTATCCCTGTCCCCCCTGTAGCACTCTACAATTTCTGTATCATGAAGTCCATGATATGTCAAACATGGTCAGAACACTTTTCTCCTTCTAGGCTGAGGTCTGGCAGTATCAGCACCTTGTACTGAAGCCTGTTAAACATACAAGTTAATGATAGCAGCAGCAGCAAATGCTAACATTGTTTTCTCTAAGCGTTCTATTGGCTGTATTCCAAAGAGTACTGGAACTGAAACCAAAGGGGAGAGCAGGGTATCCACCCACATTTATACATTCCTGAATCATTCCACCATATTGAATTGCTTCATTCACACGCATTTCACCTACTTATGAGTTCATTAACATATTCTGCTGCTTACCTTTGTTTTCAAGCCATCGTGACATGCATAGGCATTTAATGAATACCAGTTGGCTAGCTTGTTGATTGTCACTCACATGTGCTTGGCATGAAGTGTAGGCATTCATGAATCTGTGCCTGGGTCTCCAGCTAGGGATTTAAAGTAATAACAGTGTTCCATGCACTATAAAACAATTTCCAACTCATAGAGGATTTATTTAGTCCATTCAGCTTCTTTGATACCCTTCCAATTCTACAAGAAATGGTGGCTTTTGTTTTGCTAAGTACCACTGCACTCATGCAGAAATATTTAAATAGCCATTCCTGTGACTGCATTTCAAGTAAGTTCATGTTTATTGTGGTTGTCTACTCAGTCAGTGTTCCTTTTATAGATTTTGTATATATCATTACAAGGTATCAGGAATGACCATCATGCTTTATTCAAATACTCTTTATCATTTTATAATTGCAGTGCATGGAGTGCTGTGATTACACTGCAGTATCAGAAAAATAGCAACCTAGTTAAGCACTATTCTAGCATGAGACCCAATATCAACAGCACTTTCAAAGGTGCTTAACAATTGTTACACCATTCCAGGCGCTGTTAATAACAGGTCTTGTGCCAGGAGTTGAGTACTGCCAGTTCCCCCTATAGGCTTTAATGGTTTTCAAAGCCAGCAAAACATTTTGCACTGTTTTTTTTCTTTCTGTAACCAGTAGTACATTCTCTAATGACTTCCCCTCCCATTTTTGACACTTCTCTATCCTCTATCGCCTACCTCCTTTTCCTCTTCATAAAATTCTTCTAATATTTATTAAAAAAGTGTCTTTTTCAAATGATTTCACACTTCGGTGGTGATCTGCCTCTATACTTTACCCCTGTGCTACCACTGTCTGCCCCATATCCTCAAGCAGCAAGTGGCATATTCCTCTGTCAGCTGGCATCAGTGTCATCTTATCTCCATCCAGCTGGCCAGGTTTTGTGAGCTTTAACTGCTACTGAGATTTTCCAGTTTGATTAGGCGCAAAGTTCCTGTCTGAAAGCTCATTCTACCCCCATCATTCTCAATATATATATATATATATATATATATATATATATATATATATATATATATATATATATATAAATATATATATATATATGTGTGTGCGTGTGTGTGTGTGTGCATGTGTGTGCATGTGTGTGTGTGTGTGTGTGTGTGTGTGTGTGTGTGTGTGTGTGTGTGTGTGTGTGTGTGTGTGTGTGTGTGTGTGTGTGAGATATGCCCATGCTGCCATGCTGTTCAGGCCTTCTGCTGTTTCATACACTAGGAATATATATATATATATATATATATATATATATATATATATATATATATATATATATATATGCTGAATAAAGGTGCCACAGTTCTTGACCACTTCGAATATTAAAAATATTTTTATTTTATAAAATAAAAATGAACCACTAAAGTACAATTCACTTAGGTTAAGTGCTTTCATCTGCTAAACGCAGACTTCATCAGAACAATTGCCCCTTTGCATTTCCACCTTATATAGTTCAATATAAAAATTATACACTAATGGGAATGAGCATACAATTACCACATACGTGAATAAAACATGACCTTATGATTATTCATTAACTCCAGCAGCTCACAAGTGGCTGCCTATACTATACTTTCTACATCCTAAACAGCATGTTAACACCTTACCTGTTGTATTACAAAACACTATAACTTTGCAATCCCTGAAAAACCTTTTTTTATACTTTTAAGGTTGTTGTATTAATACAAGACATTTTTTAATGATTTTTTTATGTTATGTTTGTGTTTATAATTTACTGTATATATTATATCAGGGAGTAGATCTAAGACTTTTCCTTTTGGTAAGGTCAAACCAATATATGACAAAGTTTTGCATATAGTTAAAGATTCAAGGGACTTCTTGGGTAGGTTAAGACCTGAGCTATGGAAGGAAGGATTAGTGTATGTAACAATAGATGTTGTGGATTTATTTTCCTGCATCCCTAAAGAAAAAGGTTTGGAAAGATTTAGGAACAGCATACAGAAATATATGAAATTTGAATGGGAGATGATAAGTTTACTTGGTGATTTTATGTCCATAGTATTGGACTTCAATTATATCTGGTTCAAAGGGGAATATTATAGGCAAAAAAATGGGGTCGCCATGGGTGCAGCCTGTGCCCCTATATACACCAACATGGCATTATTAGATTGGGAAAAAGAATATATTCTAGATAGTCAATATGCTAGAAAATGTATATGCTACACCAGGTTTTTGGATGACATATTCATCCTGTTGGATGGTACAACTGAGGAAGTTGATGGTTTTGTGAAATATGTAAATGGAATAAGTACCTATTTAAAATTTGCATACAGTAGTAGTAGGACCGGGATAGCATATTTGGATACCTATATATCAAGTGGTGTTCGAAAATTTAAATCTAAGATATATACAGGAAAGACACATTTATCAATTCATATTTAGAATATACAAGCTGTCTCCCTGTAAGTCAAAAAAGGAGCATAGTGAAAGGCCAGTGCATTAGAGCTGCTAGAATGACATCGGAATATGATGAATTGGAAAAGGAGTTAGAATACGCTGGCATTCTATTTAAGGAAAGGGGTATCCCAGAAACATGATAAATGACATCACTGGCTATGTATTGAAAGAATGGGGAAAGAAATATAAGCCACTTCTAGGTATAGGTTTGGAAAAGACAGGATGAGAAATTGAGAAGGATATGGACATTCAGTATAACAGGGCATGTATAGTAGAGTACAGCCCATATGCTGAGGATGTTAAGAGAATTATCCAACATAACTGGAATGTTTTGAGAAGTGACGATATGGTACTGAAGAAAGTGGGTACCGCTCCCAGGTATGTGTATAAGACTGGGTACAATTTACAGTGTAGATCTGAAAGAGGGAATTTAGGGTCAACTTATGATACAAAAGATGGATATACCAAGAGGTGTGGTCAGTGTCAGCAGTGTAAAGAAATTATAGAAGAGAAAACAATAAGACTAGGGGGTGTAAACCATACCAAAATATGGTTTAAGAAGAGAAACTGTCTTTTTCAGCATGTAATATATTTGGCTAAGTGTGTAACATGTCCAAGTTTTTATGTGGGAAAGACGGACAGACAGTTGAGGAAAAGGATTTATGACCACACATATTGTATCAGAAGAAAAGACCGTAACAATGCCTTGAGTAGACATATACAGGCATATGATGAGAGTCATTCCTTTAAGTTTGGGATAATGGAACAGGCCAAAGTTAACAATAGGGGTGGTAATATTAAGGTCAAATTGAGTAAAATGAAAGTTTATAGGTTTATAGGTTCATAGGTTGGTACTAGGCTATCGGCTCTAAGGCCTATGCAAGCCTAGCCATAACAATTCCCTGGATATTTCTTCCCACAATATTTACTTCTCTTGGCCCCTGTCTAGCAGGGCGACTGACATAGGTTCATAGGTTGGTACTAGGCTATCGGCTCTAAGGCCTATGCAAGCCTAGCCATAACAATTCCCTGGATGTAGTAAGTAAAAGTAAACTGGCAATTAAAGCTAAATGCAGCCAAAGCACCTGGGTTGAATGACCATATACCAACTAAGCCTATATTAGATGCAAGCGTATGAATATATGTAGAATTAGTGTATTTGCATACACACCATACAGGTGTAGAGAAATAAGAGTTTTGAGTTGTAATTTGGTTGGACGAATGATTGCAGATGTTTGTTTAGGAAACCTATGTATTTTAATATAGGGTACATTCTACAGTAAATTATAAACACAAACATAACGTAAAAAACATCATTAAAAGATTTCTTGTATTAGTACATCAGCCTTATAAGTATAAAAAAAGTTTTTCAGGGATTGCAAAGTTATAGTGTTTTGTAGTACAACTGGTAAGATGTTAACATGCTGTTTAGGCTGTAGTAAGTATAGTATAGGCAGCCACTTGTGAGCTGCTGGAGTTAATGAATATTCATAAGGTCATGTTTTATTCACATATGTGGTAATTGTGTGCTCATTCCCATCGGTGTATAATTTTTATATTGAACTATATAAGGTGGAAATGCAAAGGGACAATTGTTCTGATGAAGTCTGCATTTAGCAGATGAAAGCACTTAACCTGTGTGAATTGTACTTCTTAACCTTAGTGGTTTGTTTTTATTTTATAAAATAAATGTATTTTTAATATTCAAAGCGGTTGAGAACTGTGGCACCTTTATTTAGGGTATATATATTCTTAGCTGGTGATTTCTTGGTTGAACATGCGTTTTTGTAGATTTAAATTTGTGTTTCATACACTGGTCATTCTTCTCCCATATCCCACATAATATCTGCCTCCCATTGACTTATTCTAGGTGAAGCAGCCCCAGCCAAAATCCACCACTTGTGTCATCTTCTCTGTTTTAACTATTAAGGCATCCCAGAATACTTGCCCATTCCATGCCACTCTGACTGATGAAGGATATACCAACCACACCATGACTTTCTTCTTCTTCAAATTCCACAATGACCATGCCATTTGTTTTTTCTTTGCATTAACACTTGGTACAAAACTCTTCCATTATTTGACTCGCATCCCCACTGTCATGAAAACTTCCTCATTGCTCCCTTCCATACTGACCACTTCTTGTACCTATAACTATGCAGACTAACTATCAGATGCCTTAAACTGCTTTCCCACCCTCTGAACTTTCTCCACTTGGCAGTTCATAAAAAAAAAAAAATATTCACAACACTTTCTTTTAACCACCACTTCATGAAGCAATGGTGTCATATCCTTCTTTACCTCCCATTAAACCAGTCACCCTGATATTCTTTCACATGTTTCTGTTTTCCAAATCCTCACACTTTCCAACTAGTTCCTGAGTGTCCTGCTTGAGAACTTTTATGTCACATTCTGTTTTACTGTTTGCTCTAGCTTCTGAATATGTCCATAATCAGTGAGTCTTGCAGCAGCACAGTTTCTTGTTTTTCTTCCCCCAACTTTGCCCTGAGGGCTCCCATCCCCACTACCCAGCCCTGCAGGTGCCAGACAATTTCAACGAGCTTCTCATCCATACTTCTATTTGCAGAAATCAGCTTTTCGTGGTCTAATCTCAACACGGGTACTCACATCAATATTTCCTGCACTAAAGTTTTTTTTTTTTTTTTTTTTTTTTTAATTTTACTCGTCCATTTATTTCCCAATGACAATGACCTATGGTGGAGCATTTTAGTTATGAAGCCATCTTGTTGGGCTTCTCAACAGTATCCCTTTATCCCAAAAAATTTGAACAAGATCATAAAAGACAAAGCATCTGGTTTGCATGTACACTGACTATGAGAGAAAAAGTCTCCAATATGAGCTTCTAAATATCATGAACTTGTGTAGATAAACAAGTACTCTAAAAAAGATTTACATAGATCTTTGTAAGTTGTTATTCATAAAGAGAATGACTTTGCCGATTCTGTGTAAAAAGGAAACTTCAGTTTAATTGTTCTGTTCCCCTTCTACCTTAGGATACAGAGGAATCAGTGAACCCTGCATATAGGGGAAGGTAGAAATATGAATACAGAGTGTTGTGAGATGCGGTATGTGTGTACAACAGTACACACTGTCAACGCAGTGATGCAGGACTGTGGGTCCTCATAACATGCCTGTCACTGCTGTTGGCATATCATGGGGGAATGATCATAGCATAAAAGTAGACAGGTATATCTGTACTGAATGGAATGACAGACATTGCATATGCATATTGGTCAGTTAAGGACTGTAGTGGACACACACACTAACTGACATGTTTAACTCAAAAGTGAACGCTTTTTGAATGGGCCACAAGAGAAACAATGGCTGTAGATGTTGACCACCCAGGAAACCAAAATGTTATTGCAAGTCCAGTGCAAACATAACATTCACATCATGTACATTGAAAAAACAGATAAGGCATTACAGATCCAGATACCAAGGAATGGTGCAATAAATCAGTGTTGTGGGTGGCCATAATGGCATCACTGAACTGGTGAAGAGAAGGATTCGCTATCTGATGCCAAGACTAAGGCATGGAATGTTTGCAAGGACCTTTCCACCACAGAAGGTGATCCACATGGAAGCAACTCACACAAATGGGAGAGGTCCTAGCATCCCTGACTAGGGAAGGTGAACAGACCCTTATACCTAGCGCAGTGCAGTATGCATGGTATGCAAATAAGTGAATAATGCTATGCAAATAAGGGCATACATACAAATTAACTTCATCACATATGCAAGTGATGACATGAGACATGGAGGAATGATTCATGTAAATCTGGTACTTTGCATCACTGAATTTATTCATTCTGAATGTCTGGAATCTTCCATATGCAGAAGCTAGGCTAGTGATATGATGTTAATTCATACATAAATACTATGCTATCAGTCTACAGACTATTGGAAGCCTAGCCAGTTCCAGAGATTATAATCAAAGTTCAGGAGTTGAGACACATCAGGTGATGCCTTCTTCTAAGGCTCTAGTGGAACATGCATGTGCCTTGGTGATGGTCCTACACATATGTTGCATGGCACCTCCTCACACACCAACATCAAGAAGAGTGCAGACAGATGGCCTCTTCCAACACTGCTGTGTGGTACTTCACCCTCATGATGGCTACAGGAAGACTGACAGCTTTGCAACCTGAGTAGCCACACTACACTCATCAACCTTGTCACCCTGAACCTGTCCTATCTCTGATGGCTCCATGTCATGGGTATGCATAAGCATACTGACTGTTTAAAATCTGGGAAGGGGATGTGGGAGCCACAACCACAGTGTCAGACTGACCCTTTTCATCCCTAGACTGTGCCTCTTTGTCATTATCATCATCATCATCATCATCAGAGGTTACCAATACTCTGACATCAGGTTGTAGGAGTTCCACAGTACCAGTGGCCGCAGGCTCATCTGTCATAACAAAAAAAATAGCACAACAAACAGAGAATGATATGTAATCCTGAAGTTAAGCAATAATGTATGCAAGTGAAATTAAAAAAAGGAATCAGTGTAGACAGAAATCAATTTTCTGTACAGTAACAGAAAAAACAAAAATGTATGGCCTTACCACTTGTAGGTGTTGTTGGAAACGCAGTACCAGGTGTGCTTAGACAGACAAAATGGAGATGAAAGAGGGATGACAAGCATTACAATGCAATGACACAATAAATGGCAACATTAACTGCATCCGCATATTAAGGAAGATCTTATACACATCCTTCTCTCCACTGTTCTTCTCTCTTTCTTTATCTCTCCCTGTCTCACTCTCTGTACCCCTTCATTCACATGTCGACAGCCTTTGATCATCCTCTATCACAGCTTTTATGTCAGACACTACTCTAGAATGCCTGAATGAGCTGTCCGGATACCTTACAGTGGCCAGGCATGCCTCTGTCTCAGTTAGTGATGGTTCAGTAGCAAAAACATTGCCAGTAGCCCTCCATTCCATGCTACAGCAGCAGCTCTGGTTTTGGCTTTGTAACCATGTCACTGGCCTGATGTCTGATTTGGCCATAATCTTGACTATGACCACCCACAGTGTTGACATTATTGACCACCTGCAGCCAGATATGGTCATATAAAAACTTGTTAGTTTTGACTGTCATTCGACAGAATGCCTATACTATCACTTCATTCTCAGCATCAGAGGTCACGTTTCTTGTAAGCCATATCTCTGTATATAATGAAATATAAGACATGCAAATATATGTGTCTGATAATTAAGCAAGATGACTGGCCAGAAAAGAAATATGAATGTATGCAAGCATCATGACCAGACATTAAATATATGGCTCTTTAGGACTATACACAGGTAATACACAACCATAAAACCCACTCCTAACTCCAACAAAAAGAAAAACAAAATTAAAAGCAATGACAAAACTTATTCAGGATGAAAAAAAATTTGTAAGTCCTTAACAAACAGAAGTGTTTAACAAAATATGTGAGTTAAAAGGTAAGAAGTTAAACATGTTTATCATTTTGGATAACCTTCGGTTGATATTAGGCTTATATTAAAAGTTTAACACATGTGTTGGGCTGCAATGTAACCTTGCCATTGCCACTAGTCACATGGCAATTCTTTATAATATGTGTTATCATCATCACAGAAAAGTTTTGATAAAGGCAGTTAATATTTACCTGAGTTTAATTAAAACAATAAATGCTATACATGCTATAACAAGACTGATGTACACATTGTAGAGCACCCAATGCTGTGTGAAATATAAGCCTGACTAATGTTTAAAAACATCCATTTTTAAATAAACATCACATGCCTTCACAGAATCAAAATGAAAATACTAAAAAATGGAGTTACAGGAGTGAAACAGCAGTATCAAGGTTTCTGCATCCAGTCTCCCCTGTTATGATATACGTGGCTTACCAAATGATGAGCTTATATAGTGCAGCTTAACCTCCGACAGAACAGCAAATATGCAATTCAGATGTCAACTCATTATCAGTCATATAATCTGCATGAAGTGCTTGGCAGATAAACATGGTGTGAGGACCAATTTGAAGCCCTGCATATACCTTAGCAGTACAAGAATGAACATTGAAAAGTTACAGTTGCTAATGACTTATAACTATGAGTAATTAATCTTACTGCAGAAAGAATTAAGTATTTTGCACTTTGGCCACTTTAATGTACATTTACTGAGGGTGTGCCAGGCAGACTAAAGTTACAAAAAAGTAAATGATTACATTGACTGACTTAGATGATAAATTTTATAACAGTTTTATTGCTAAATTCTTATGACCCATGTGTGCCTCTGAGTAAAAAAGTAATCTATACTTCATATGAAGAACATAACATTTGAATATACAAGCATATATCTTCTCAGCTACTCAGGCATCTTTTAACTTAGTTGAAACATGGCTCTCCAACAACCAGCTCATCCTTAACCCTACAAAAACAAAGCTATTACTCTTCCTACCTAAAAAGTTCAACAATATTAAACCATCCTTCTCCATACAGTCCCTTACTAACACCCCCATTCATGTAGAATCCAGTACTAAGCTCTTAGGAATAACAATTGACGATTAAGCTTAAATTTGACTTGCATGTTAATAACTGTATCAAAAAGACTCATTCAAAACTAGGGTTCCTTTACCGTAACAAGAAATTCCTTACATCTGAAGCTAAGATTACTCTCTCTCTCTTATCTACCTTCTACCCAGTCTAATGTACAATTCTCAAATTCTCACAAATCTTAACTCAGCATTCCTGACCAAACTCGAATCTATCTACAACAAGGTAGCTAGATTTGCCCAACAAACCTACAAATCCCATCACTGTTTCTCTCTAAAACACCTAAAATGGCTTGAATTACCCCATCAGCTTCTTCTCTCTCAGCTCCAGATCATCCATTCTATCCTATACTAGCCTTCCTACTGCCCAGCACTATCCCCTCTCATCTCCCATTATTCTCCCTCCAGACCTCTTAGAAGTTCTAACCAAGACCTACTACAAATCTACAAACCCAAATCTAAATTTGGACACAACATGTACAGCTATCACCCCACTATTACCTGGAATAGGCTCCCACTAGAAATCAATACACGTCCTAAAAAATTTAAGACAGCCAGCAAAGAGCACTTTAAAAGTCACTGGTCCTGCCACTGCACTCTCCCTCCTTAACATCCCCTACTCCTCATACCTTAATCTATGTTCTGCCCTTAACTCACTTTTCTCACTAGCTCTGTCTAATCTTCCTTGACTACTCTTTCTACTGAATTCTAAAATCTATTAAGCAAATTGCCTCAGAGAAACATTGTATTGTAATTGTCTTGCCTTCATACAACTACATCATGATAAAACTGTTTTTTTGTAACCCCTTACCACAAAAACTATACTCATCTTAATGGCATATTTCTTTTTATACATCTTGAAATAGTTATGCTATACTCCTGATTATTGACACTGTATAACAATGTATTGCTACTTAATGCCTTGTAATAATCCTGTAACATTGCTGTTTAATGCTAATTTATAATGAAAATTGTATAATATGTTGGAGCTTTTCTCCCCTGGCCTCCACTGAAAAGGGGGTCTGCAGCTCAGTCGGACAATCCCGGTCAACAAATGTAAAATAAATAAAATAAAATAAAATAAATAAAAATATCAAAATAAATCCAAATGGCATTGCATTAATGTTAGAAAAGCATAAAAAGGAGAATGATGCTAACAAAAGAAAGAGAAGAAACCAACTGTACTAGGAAAGCATTTGTTACTATAGTGATAGGAATTATTAGTTTAACTGTTGCAAATATCCATTCATCTACACAATTAATGGTAAATTACAAAGGACGACTGTGAGAAAATGCTTATTTTGGACCTGTAATGCAAAGTGTTACAGTGTCACATCTTGAATATGTAATCTTTTTTCTCTTCTTCATAATGTGTCTGTGGAAAATAGTGAAAACAACCTGAAATGTATCATGCTAATGCCATGGTTTCAAGGTTCACACCTAGACAGGGTATAGTTTGTGTAAAAGTAGTGATGTTTATTGTACATATGTTTATGTTATACGACAGCAAAGTTCAGAAATACATCACAAACAGACAATTTAAAATATTCTTAAATTTTCTTTTGATTCATCCTTTATATGTTGCTTGACATTGCTCAATGTGGGCTATCAGTGGTTGCTAACAGTGAACAATGGTTCACTGTCCAAGGCAAAACCTCTACATTTTAATTTGGAATGCCATCAACAGTGCAAATGACCCTGGCACTGGCATGCTACCATCAGCACTCTAGACAGTATTAAGTAAAGAAAAATGCACCTGTTAGCTACCTATCTCTGACTGTAATTGCAGTGAGTTTATAGAAAGAGAACAGGTAATGCAAGATTCCATTCAAATTTGCAGATAATTTTATTGAGGATGTCAGAACAATTATTGGCATGCATCAGCACACTAGGGTGTACAAAGAGAAGGAAATGCACGTGCCAGTTGCTTATCTTTGTGACACAAGGTGTAATTGTAGTGAGTTAGGAGAAAGAGCACAGTTAATGCAGGATTCAAATCCCATTTACTGATGTTTATGAAGCTCGAAATTGATGGTGTAATGATGAATGTTGTTAGTTTATATGCTCCACAAGTTGGGTGTGCGATGGATGAGAAAGAGAAATTTTGGAGTGAGTTGGATGAAATTGTGATGAGTGTACCCAAGGGTGAGAGACTAGTGATTGGAGCGGACTTTAATGGGCATGTTGGTGAAGTGAACAGAGGGGATGAGGGGATGAGGAAGTGATGGGTAGGTATGGTGTTAAGGAGAGGAATGCAGAAGGTCAGATGATTGTGGATTTTGTGAAAAGGATGGACATGGCTGTGGTGAATACATATTTTAAGAAGAGGGAAGAGCATAGGGTGACGTACAAGAGTGGAGGAAGATGCACACATGTGGATTATATCCTATGTAGGACGGCCAGTCTGAAGGAGATTGGAGACTGTAAAGTGGTGGCAGGGGAAAGTGTAGTTAAGCAGCATAGAATGGTGGTCTGTAGGATGACGTTGGTGATCAAGAAGAGGAGGAGGAGTGTGAAAGCAGTGCCAAGGATTAAATGGTGGAATTTCAAAAAGGGTGATTGTGAAGTGGAGTTTAGGGAAGAGTTAAGACAGGCACTGGGAGGTAGTGGAGAGTTACCGAATAGCTGGGTAACTACAGCAGAACTAGTAAGGGAGACTGCTAGAAAGGTGCTTGGTGTGACATCTGGACAGAGGAAGGAGGACAAGGAGACCTGGTGGTGGAATGAGGAAGTACAGGAGTGTATACAGAGGAAGAGGTTGGCGAAGAAGAAGTGGGATTGTCAAAGCGATGAAGAAAGAGGACATGAGTATAAGGAGATGAGGCGCATGGAAAAGAGAGAGGTGGCAAAAGCTAAGGATAAGGCGTATGGAGAGTTGTATGAGAGATTGGACACTAAAGAGGGAGAAAAGGACCTGTACCGATTGGCTAGACAGAGGGACAGAGCTGGGAAAAATGTGCAGCAAGTAAGGGTGATAAAGGATAGTGAGGGAAAGGTACTTACAAGAGAAGAGAGTGTGTTGAGTAAATTGAAAGAGTATTTTGAGAGGCTGATGAATGAAGAGAATGAGAGAGAGAGAAGGTTGGATGATGCGGGGATAGTGAATCAGGAAGTGAAACAGATTAGCAAGGAGGAAGTAAGGACAGCTATGAAGAGGATGAAGAATGGAAAGGCTGTTGGCCCAGATGACATACCAATGGAAGCATGGAGGTGCTTAGGAGAAATGGCAGTGGAATTTTTAACTAGATTGTTTAATGAAATTTTGGAAAGTCAGAGGATGCCTGAGGAGTGGAGAAAAGGTGTTTTGGTACCTATCTTTAAGAATAAGGGTGATGTGCAGAGCTGCAGTAACTACAGAGGGATAAAATTGATCAGTCACAGCTTGAAGTTATGGGAAAGAGTAGTAGAAGCTAGGTTAAGAAGGGAGGTGATGATTAGTGATCAGCAGTATGGTTTCATGCCAGGAAAGAGCACTACAGATGCAATGTTTGCTCTGAGAGTGTTATTGGAGAAATACAGAGAAGGTCAGGAGTTGCATTGTGTCTTTGTAGACTTGGAGAAAGCATATGACAGGGTGCCTAGAGAAGAGTTGTGGTATTGTATGAGGAAGTCGGGAGTGGCAGAGAAGTATGTAAGAGTGGTACAGGATATGTACGAGGGTAGTGTGACAGTGGTGAGGACTGCAGTGGGAGTGACAGATCCATTTAAGGTGGAGGTGGGATTACGTCAAGGATTAGCTCTGAGTCCTTTCTTATTTGCAGTGGTGATGGACAGGTTGACAGATGAGATCAGACAGGAGGCCCCATGGACTATGATGTTTGCAGATGACATTGTGATCTGCAGTGAGAGTAGGAATCAGGTTGAGGAGACTCTGGAGAGGTGAAGATATGCTCTAGAGAGCAGAGGAATGAAGGTCAGCAGGGCTAAGACAAAATATATGTGTGTAAATGAGAGGGAGGGTAGAGGAATGGTGAGGATGCAGGGAGTAGAGTTGGTAAAGGTGGACGAGTTTAAGTACTTGGGATCAACAGTTCAGAGTAATGGTGAATGTGAAAGAGAGGTGAAGAAGAGAGTACAGGCAGGGTGGAATGGGTGGAGAAGAGTGTCAGGAGTGATTTGTGACAGACGGGTACCAGTAAGAGTGAAAGGGAAGGCCTACAAGAGGGTAGTGAGACCAGCTATGTTGTATGGGTTGGAGACAGTGGCATTGACAAAAAGGCAGGAGTCAAAGCTGGAGGTGGCAGAGTTAAAGATGTTAAGATTTGCACTCGGTGTGACTAGGATGGATAGGATTAGGAATCAGTATATTAGAGGGTCAGCTCATGTTGGACAGTTTGGAGACAAAGCAAGAGAGACAAGATTGTGTTGGTTTGGACATGTGCCGAGGAGGGATGATCGGTATATTGGGAAAAAGATGCTAAGGATGGAGCTGCCAGGTAAGAGGAAAAGAGGAAGGCCTAAGATAAGGTTTATGGACGTGGTGAGAGAGGACATGCAGGCGGTTGGTGTGACAGAGCAAGATGCAGAGGATAGGAAGAAATGGAAAGAGATGATCCGCTGTGGCGACCCCTAATGGGAAAAGCCGAAAGATGATGATGATTCCATACAAATGGAAATTATAAATGTGAAATTTGCAACACAGTTATGATTAATGATAGTTACATAACTCAAATACATATGTAAAATATGTTAAGCATAGTAATAGTTAATGTAAAATGCACTTGCTTAGGTATAAAGTGCACAGTCTATAACTAAAATTATATGACTCATCACATATAATAATTATGTGTGTAGGACAATATGTCACATAAGGTATGTGTGGCACCTACCACAACATGCATTACTCAATTCATGCAGCTCCATGCATATGTAATTTATTTACAACCATAAATACTGCCACCTATATAGAACCCCAGTGCCATGAGTAGTTAAAGTCACACACATGCAGGCATCTCTTAAACATAATCCCATTCATGTTGAAATTTGTAAACCTCAGTTTATAACTTAAAAAGTAAATTGTCTTGTGGCATTGACAGCAAGCACCATTTACATTGTAATCCATATTTTTTCTCATGATATTGATTCCTAGGTGGTTCTAGTCATTCCTTGTATTGTGTATGTCCCACCAAATGATTGTGTCCTAATTCATAATGTTTTACCTCTAAATATTAATGATTAGAGCAAACATCATAGAGCATTTCATTATTTAACAGTGGAACATGTATAAATAGGATGAGCATAACATGTGGCCAAGTCTCACTGCCATATTTCACACATTCATTGTTTTTGAAGGAATCATTCCTAATGTCACTGCCAAGCCACTTTTTTGCTATCAATTGTGCACATGCAGATGACAAGGCTGTGCATCTTTACTCACAGGCTGGGGGCCAATTCAGAAACATAGTTCTAGATGTACTTCTGTAGACATGGCAGGGAAAACTGAGGATGGTACTCAATTTGAATCCCAAAGATGGTGTGCAGAGGAGTCCAGGATTTTTGTGGAAATCTTTTTCAAATGTTACAGCTGCAAGCTTCTGTACGGTGACTATACTGGGTCTCAGTACAGGGATGCGGCTTAGAATACATTGGCCAAGGCTGTCTCCAGTGCAACTGGTATTCCTCTCACTAGGAAATAATACTGTCAACATTACAGTGACATGAGAAGGCACAAGTGGAAAATTCTGAGCTGATAGATGAATTTAAGACTCCAAACACCCCTCAGTTGTATAAGTACAGTGAACCACCATCAGTCAATGATATAGCATGGATTTGCTAGTCAATCCATTTCTTGTCTTTTTATGTTCTGTACAGCTGCTGAGACTATTTCCCTGAACAAGGAGGAACACTAGAAGAAACTGACTTGCCCCAGAGAGGCACAGGGTGAGTATGCATCAGGTACGAGTACAGGCCAAATCATGCTTTTTAGGGAATTAGTCCATATGAGCTTGAGTAGGGATACATAAACTTATATCGAGTATCCATGCCTTCTCCAATACCTCTTGCTGATTGCATTAGGAAATAACTGCATCAGCTTATCTGTGTGTGGGTTCAATTCCCATCAGCAGAAATGAGCTTTTATTACAAGATAGCATGTGCAAATCATTTACTGCATTTACTGCAGCACTGAATGACATTAAAAAATATTTTTTGTAATGGGATTTATTAACTTGGAAAGCATATATCTGATATTCCATAGTCAAATAACTATTTTCATTTATTTATAATAGCACTGAGATTGATTTATTTTATTACACATTAATAACTTTATATCATATCTGAATGTGGCAAAGGTGAACATAATTATGTGTAATATTTGTTTAAGTATTGAAATTAAATTGTGACATGGCATTTAAGTTATTTTAGTTTTGTCTTCCCTAAACTTCTCTCTCTTTTTTCTTTTTCTTTTTCTTTTTTTAAATACATTGCTGCTGCATCCCAAATGGTCATCGGCACAGGGAGCTATACCAACCACTGTGGTTCGGCCTGCCATACCTGCACACGTGGCTGCTGTGGCACCACCATAAACAGCACTGACACCTAGCACATCTGGATTGTAACCTGTCAGCATTGCCTCCACAACTCCTGTACTACCAGCTCCAAATGCATCAGGTAGCTCTGCCCCAGCTGTTGGTAGAGTGGAGCCGAATGAGACTAGTACTGGAGGTACTAACTTTGTCATCTATCTGGAGCTGACAGGGCTGTAGGAGGACAGCATGGAGAAGGGCCTTGGGGCCCAAATCAGCAGAGCTCTAAAGGTTCTGCATCAGACTGCAAAACAGATGCCAGAACCAACACTGACATAAGGAACTAGGCTAGGAGATAGTGGTGACGATTCTGAGGGTGAGGATTAGATTCTCACTGCGCTCAAGTTGGAAGCAGATGCACCTCTGATGTCACCATCTACCCCCAATTATGGAGTCCTCCAACTTTTTGAGTACATCACCACCTATGTAAATGTTGTATGGCCTGCCCACACAAAAAGCCTTTACCTTTGGTGCTTAACATTTACACAAAGCTTGGCATCATGCAGCAATGCTGACTGAAGATGAATGGAGATTCACATCCTATGCCAAAAACTGGTGAGATATTGCCATCACACACACTACTCTGCTTATCTTTGTACAAATGTGCTTAACCCCACTGCACTATATTAATACAGACTGAAAGCAGTATTGTGAGACATTTCGTAGGCTGCTAGATATAATGTACACCTTCTGGGATGTTATAATTGTCATTATTGTAATGAAACCTGATGCAAGCATTTTCCCCTTGCTGCATTTTTTGTCATTGTATTTTCAAAGACGTTATTTTAACTTTGTGAACTAAGAGTTCCTTTGTGGTGTGTTGAGATAATTCATGTCTTTAAACTGCTGTCAAAGTATTATTTAATTTTGTTTAATTTTATTTATATTACTATTACGTGTGTAAGTATAGACATATTTATTTCTCTTAAATTACATTTCATGGAGCAAGCAAGAAAAGGAAATAAAGTAGAAAAAAGTATTTTAACTGTGGAGCATTAAAGAACTTGCAAACTAGTTACAGCCCCATAAGAGCAATTTATTAAACCAAAATGATCCTGCGTATGTATCAGTCTTTTTTCTTCTCACATGCCCATGCTTGCTCCCTATAGCAAACACTTTATTGGACAGAACATGGCAGATTAATAATGAAGAAAGGCTTATGAGTAACACATCAGAAAGATGTTCAGAAATGTCCCATAAACAAAACTCATTGTACATCTCTCGCCTTGTCTCCATCTATATCTTTTTCTCTGCTCCTGCTTCTGTCTCATTAGTTTTTACTCTTGTATATGTATTAGGCTGCTGGATGTAATGTTCACCTTATGGGATTTTCAATTGTCATCACTGTGATGTAGCCTAATGGCTACATTATTGCTTGCTTCAGTCTGTGATCACTGCCCCTTCAATTCTGTGATTTAAACATTACACAAAAGGAGTTCCTATGTTTTGTGCTGATATAATGCTCAGATTTCTATATTACTTTTAGCACCATATCAAGAGCTCTCACCCAGAAGTATGTCAAAGACTTACTGACTGTTTTTATATGATTGTTTTCTGTGTAACTGTTAGCTACATTTTTTATTAGTGCACCATTATCCTAGCTTCTCTCTTAGTCTCCTTGATCCACATCATGAACACTTTGTTGTCAAGAGCATGACAGAATAATAATATTGACAAATCTAACACTAACACAACAAAGATGGGGTTCCGGATACTGGCCAAGGCTCTTGCCATCCCTATAGTGCCTTTTTTAGGCTGTGTTCCAAAGACCAAATTACCACTGTAACAGCTACAAACAAATGCAATTTGAGGGTCATGCTGCTCTATGCTAGAAGTCTAAATCTCAAAATGCACTCCCTCGAAGTACTCCTTAAAATGGAGAACATCAACATTTGTGCTGTAACAGAGACCTGGTCAAAGGCAGCAGAAAGCACCCCTGCTCTACCAGGCTACAACTCATTTCACACCTTTCGGCCCCAGAATGGTGGTGTTTCCATATTCATAAAGGATGCGCACACCTCCAGACTGGTAGCCCAACATAACGCATCTGAGATACTTCAGGTGTAGCTAACATTGAATAAGACGGTGATTCAGGTCATAGCCTGCTATAGGTCCCCAGCCATGTCCCAAGATTCACACTCCACATTCCTAAGCACCCTGGAGAATAGTAGGGTCTAACCTAACACTCTCATACTGGGCGACTTCAACTGCCCCTTGATTAACTGGGAAAGCTATTCATGTATGAATACACTTACCCAACACTTTCTGGAATTCATTAATTCCAATGCCCTGGACCAACTCGTTCTTACCCCCACTAGAGGTGTCAACATCCTTGACCTGGTTGTTAATAACATGTGCAACTGTTGCTCTACACCAATAGACAACTCCTCTGTGGTTAGATCCGATCACAAGCTAATCACCTTGGAAATCCACATCCCTCCCACCCCCAACATGAAAAACTTCTCCAAAGCTAACTTTGGGCTCCTAAAACAGAGGTGGCTAACTTCACAGCATCCATGCAAATGGAGAATAGTTGCATGACCTCCTTATCACACACCAATGCACTGTACAAACACATACACAAATGCATGGATCTCGCCATACCCAATAGAACCAAGATGCTCTTCTCAAAAAAAAGGAAGCCAATCTGGTGGTCCTCTGCCATAAACAAACTAACTTTACAACAGAAGGAGGAAACTGATGCAGAATAAGGTGAAGTCCCAAGACTAGAAAAACTCCCTTATCAGCCTAATCAAAAGGTTGAGATCCCTCATCAAATCCTCTAAAGCTAGCTATGAAAACAGAATTGCAGCAGATAGTAAAGACAACCACAAGGCCTTCTATAGTTATGTAAAGAATCTCCATGGCAATACCCAGATTAGCTCTGAGCTACTGCACAATAATATATCCTATACCGAGCCAACAGATATTGCAAATATACTGGCGAACAGATTCAGTGCTAACTTTACTCCTCTCTCCCCCCAAGGACCAATCACAATACCAGTAGATTGCCAGGCACCCAGTATTACTGCTGCACAGGTTAAAACAGCACTGTCCAAGGCCAAGAATACAGCTTCTATGGGACCTGACAGTATCCCTGGCTGTGTTCTACATGAACTACAGAGTGAAATGGCACCTCACCTGTGTGCCCTGTTCAATCACAGCCTCACCTCAGGCTTTGTCCCTACCGAATGGTGCACTGCTACAGTCATCCCTCTCCACAAAGGAAGAGCGACTACCGACCCCAGGAACTATCGCCCCATTAGCCTGACGAGTCTGATATGTAAAGATATGCAACGCATCATTATGGACCTAATAAACAAGGATATAGGGAATTTTCAAACTCTGAATCCTACACAGTTTGGTTTTGTGAAGGGTAGATCATGCCTGCTCAACTTGGGTGACTTCTTTGAGTCAGTCACCAGAGCTGTGGATGAAGGTAAGGTGGTTCATACAGCCTACCTTGATCTTGCCAAGGCCTTTGCTACCATTCCCCACTCAGGAATCATAGAAAAACTTACTAAGCTAGGAATCAACCCCTATACCACTAGGTGGGTTGCAAACTAGCTCACAGATAGAACCCACAGTGTGAAAGTAGCTGACTCCAAGTCAAACTGCCAACCAGTCATGAATGAAGTCCCACAGGGTTCGGTCCTGGGTCCTCTGCTGTTTGGTATCTACTTCTCTGAAGTCCAGGCTGACACGAAGGGAGCCTGGCTAACAAAGTTTGCAGATGATTGCAAGTCGGGAGCTATTATTAACTCCACAAGTGATGCTGACATCCTACAGAAAGGCCTCAATGAGACCAATGACTGGTGTCAGAACCATGGCCTTAAGCTCAAAAATGTGTCTTCATCCCCTTTGGGAAAAACCCAGTTCCCTTGAATTACCACATTGATGATAGTCCACTGAACACAGAAGGCGTCATAAGAGATCTGGGAACACAGGTATTGAGAGCAACCTCTCTTTTGACCACCACGTTGCCACTGTGGTCAGAAAGTCCTTCTATGTGGCACATCTCATTACTAAGGGTATTGCATCCAGTAAGAAAGAGGTCATTGTCTCCCTCTACTCTTCCCTCATTAGGCCAATCATCGAGTACAATGCCCCATTTGGCATGTACCTTACTAGACACCTGCAACAACTGGAGAAGCCACAAAAGTACCTCACAAAGAGGATCCTAGGCCTTAAACTGTACTTATTTCCTTGTTTCACTTGAAAGAAAGTTACTGTTTGTCGTTTTTGCATTTAAGTTACCTGTAACACATTGCATTTAAGTTACCTGGCACTTGCTCACTAAAGCAATTATATAAGTCAGCTCTAAAAAATTAAAAGCACTACACCCTCACAAACTCCCCTTGAGTACCTTGTTCCCCATTGGCCCTTTTTTCAATTATAAAGGAATTCCCAATACTATTCTAGCATGTTCAAAGGTCAGTTGTCAATCTCCTCTCCGGTCCAGCTGGTGAATCTGGGAATCTTGAGGCAATGTTACAACTGCCTCATGTACACAGACAACCCTCTCCTCCTCCCAACAAATTCCAACACATGTGAGAGATGCAACCATATAGCCAAACTGGAGGCTAAGCTCTCTCAACTCAGTACTGGCGTAACCAGTCAGGAGGAGAAGGAAACCACACTCACTACAATTCCAGTCTCACATAGACCTACCATGACAACAAACCAAACACATAAACACACAAAAACATACTGAGGCTCTAAATAAAAATCTGCCTAAGCAGCAGAAACCTCCAAAGCAGACACCCAAGCAACCGCTACCCCAAAACAAAACACGTGCAACACATAGCTCACAAAGCCAGTGTGCCGAACAGTCACAGCCCTTAAGGCTAAACAACACACCTGATACACTTGTAATAGGTGACTCTATCGTCAGGCACACTGACGTCCCGCTCACCAGGCTGAACAAGGAGAAGGTCACGATGAGCTGCCTGTCGGGCGCTAGGATCCGCCACATAACACAAGCACTCAGGTCACTCCAAGGCAAGTACAAATATGACTCAGTCATTGTCCATGCTGGTGTGAATGACCTGAGACGTACCTCCCTGGGCTACATGAAAAGAGACATAGAGGAGCTCTCTGAGCATGTAGCCCAGGCCGGTATGACCCTGACCTTGAGTAGCATCTTACCCTCACCAAGAATGATGCCACAATATGAAGACAAGATGATCAATTTCAACAAATGGCTTAAGTGTTGGTGTCATTCAAAGGGGATCCAATGCCTGTCAGCCTGGGATGACATGCTCGACAAGCCACGATGCTTCGCTAGGGATGGCTTGCACCTGTCACCCTGGGCTTTCGGATATTGGCAAAGGCTCTTGCTACCCCCATAGTGCCTTTT
Source organism: Protopterus annectens (assembly GCF_019279795.1). Classification (NCBI taxonomy): domain Eukaryota; kingdom Metazoa; phylum Chordata; order Ceratodontiformes; family Protopteridae; genus Protopterus; species Protopterus annectens. Next base: position 1,535,258,444 of record NC_056733.1, read on the forward strand.
TTAGGCAAGGCTCAAAAGACAAACCCACCTCCATAGGTATCACAAGGGATAAGAAACTAAGAGTAATGCTACTCAACGCCAGAAGTCTAAACCTCAAGATGCACGCACTGAAACTCTCCTTAGCATGGAGAACATCGATATCTGTGCAGTAACAGAAACCTGGTTCAAGGCTCCCGAGAGCACCCCAGCACTACCAGGTTATACCTCATACCATGCTTTTCGCCCCAAAACTTGGACCGAACCACAAAAGGAGGGGAGTATCAATATTTGTCAAAGATACCCACACCTCCAGGTTGGTGGCACAGCACGAAGCATCAGAGACTATCCATGTGCAACTAACTGTGGGTAAAACTGCCTTCCAGTTTATAGCCTGCTACAGACCACCCTCCCAAACACAGGAACCCCACTTGGCCTTCCTGAGAATACTGGAAAATATGAAGGTCTCTCCAAACACCATTATATTGGGCGACTTCAACTACCCAAACATAGACTGGGAGCATTACTCTAGCTCCAACACCCTAGCCCAAAGGTTCCTAGAATTTATAAACTCAAATGCTATGGAACAACTTGTTACTACTCCCACAAGAGGGGAAAACATACTGGACCTGATCATCACCAACATGGGGACACTATGCTCCAGACCAGAAGTGTATCCCTCACTGGTAAGATCAGACCATAAACTAATCTCACTGGATATTCACATCCCGACCCCACCCCCTGCCCAGAAAACCACAGTGAAAAACTTCTCTAAAGCAAATTTCACACGCCTCAAAACCAAGGCGAAATCCTTCAAAGCCCCCGGGCCTGTGGAAAATGCGTCCCAGACCGCAGAATCCTTTATAAACGCATTCTATGAACACCTTCAGGAATGCATGGATCATGCAATCCCAAATAAAACCAAGACCCAATCCTCCAAAGGCAGACATCCTGTCTGGTGGACCCCAGCCATAAACAATCTATACAATAGAAGGAGGAAGCTACTACATGATAGAGCAAAATCCCAAAAAGGGAAGGCATCTCTGATCAGTATTAGCAAAAAACTACGGGCACTCATAAAATCGTCTAAGGCCAGCTTCGAGAGAAAAATTGCACAGGACACTAAGGATAATCACAAGGCTTTCTTTAGTTATGTTAGGAACCTGGGTGGGAATTCCCAGATATGCTCAGAATTAGTCCAAAATGACAAAAAATACACCGAGCCCACAGACATTGCCAACATCCTAGCTGACAGGTTCAGTGCAAACTTCTCCCCCCTCTCCCCACCAAAAGAACAAATATCTATCCCAACACAGTGCTGCCCCCCTGACATCTCAGATGCTCAGGTAAGAACCGCCCTCTCCAAAGCAAAAAACACAGCATCAATGGGACCAGATGGTGTCCCAGGCTGCGTCCTACATGAACTCCAAGAAGAGCTAAACCCAAACATAAAACTACTGTTCAATCTTAGCCTTACTACAGGATATGTACCCAAAGAGTGGCATACAGCAACAGTGGTCCCTCTCCACAAAGGTGGTGCCTCAACAGATCCTGGAAACTATCGCCCCATAAGCCTGACTAGCTTGGTCTGCAAACCTATGGAAAGGATCATCATGGACCTCATAAATAAAGATATTGGGGACCTACAGACACTGGATCCTACCCAGTTTGGCTTTGTTAAGGGCAGATCCTGCCTCTTAAACCTGGTCGATTTCTTTGAAACAGTCACCAAGGCCATTGACGAGGGGAAGGTGGTCCACACAGCCTACCTGGACCTTGCAAAAGCCTTCGATACAATACCCACTCGGGCATTATAGATAAGCTCACCAGCTTAAATATAAACCCCTATGTCACTAGATGGGTTGCAAACTGGCTCAAGGACAGAACCCACATGGTTAGAATTGCTGGAGCCATGTCAGACTCCAAACCAGTTACAAGTGGCGTCCCACAAGGCTCAGTCCTGGGACCTCTCTTGTTCGGTATATATTTCTCGGTACAGGCCAACACGGAAGGACTGTGGCTGACCAAGTTCGCAGATGACTGCAAACTGGGCGCCATAATCAACTCTCCAGCCGACACAAGCATCCTCCAAAAGGGCCTCATAGAAACAGACAACTGGTGCCAGAGCCATGGCCTCAAGCTAAATGCCAAAAGTGTATAGTCATCCCCTTTGGCAAAACAAAGTGCCCACAAATTACCACATAGGTGGTAATCCATTAAGTACAGAAGAAGTCATTAGGGACCTGGGGACCCAAGTTGATAGCAATCTCTCATTTGACAACCACGTGGCCAAAGTGGTTAGAAAAACATTTTATATAGCCCACCTAATCATGAAGGGATTCACATCTAGATCAGGGAGGTCATCGTACCTCTTTACTCATCCCTCATCAGGCCCATAATTGAGTACAATGCCCCTTTTGGGATGTACCTTACCAGACACCTGCAGCAACTGGAAAGACCCCAAAAGTACCTCACCAAGAGGATCAAAGGGCTCAAACAGATGCCATATGCTGCCCGGTTAAAGAAACTCCAGCTCTACTCAGTGGCATACCGCCTGCTCAGAGGCGATCTGTGCCTGACGTATAAAGCCATGTCCAACCCAGAATTAATGGGCATGCTGCACCTCAGAAAATCCAAATCCCATCGAGCTACGCGCTCGAGAGACTTGAACCTCAGCACTGAAATAAATAGGACATGCTGGAGGGACAGATTCATAACCCAGAGGCTCCCTTACCTCTGGAATAAAATCCCAGTCCAGGTTAGGCAGAGTCCCACATTGACTCTCTTCAAGAGGAATCTTGATGAGTGGATGGGAGATCGTAGGTTTACCCCGGCTATCACTTCTGTGTCACTGTTAGACAGAGGCACAGTATACTAACCTCAAAAAAAAGGCATAGCAAAATTAATTTAAAATGGGTGGCGAAAGCCAAACACACTCTGGCTAGGCTTATAAATGCCCTAGGGCAGATAGCCTAGTATGAACCTATGAACCTATGAACCTATGAACACTTGTCCTGTATGGACAGACTCAAAAAACTCCAACTATTCTCTGTCTCATATCGCCGACTTAGAGGAGAACTCTGCTTGACTTACAAAGCCATGTCTGACCCAGCTCTGTTAGAAATGCTACATCTAAAGAAATCTCAAGCCCTCCACACCGCATTCTCCAGAGACCTCAGTCTCATTATCACAATCAAGAGAACATGCTGGAGGGACAGGTTCATAACCCAGAGACTGTCCATGCTATGGAATAGACTTCCCATGCATGTCAAGCAGAGCACCTCACTGGCCCTCTTCAAGAGAAATCTTGATAAGTGGATGGGAAATAGAAAATTCACCCCGCGGATCACTCCAGTGGCTCTACTCGACAGAGTCACTAGGAACTAAGGTTGGGTGAAATGATGCCAGGGTAATCCTATGGGCTAGGTTTGTAAAGGCTCCAAAGCCATTAGCCTAGAACACACCTATGAACCTATGAACTTATGAAGAAATGGCCCATAAGCAGAAATGTGTTATTTTTTTTTATTTATTTGACATTTACTTACTGGGAAAGTCTGACTGGGCCAGAAAGTGGCCATTTTCAGCAGAAGCCAGGGAAGAATAGCTCCAGAATCACTATCTTTCAAAAAATCAAGTGCTGATATTTTAAATCACAAGTCATCATGTTACACAAAACACGAGTGAAAAAAATGTAATATCAAAAACATAGAACATGTCTCATAGTGGAATGCAATGAAAAGCAATAACATGAGTTGTGCAAAACATGTGAGGAAAACCTCATTAGTCATATTATTTGTTACATAGATTAGTATGCGATAAATGAGACCTGAGGCAATTCTAATAAGACATTTAAAGAGATGCAGGAGATTACATGATCAGAGACAGTGAGGGGAAATTGAGTGATGCCTTAGTGTAATAGATGATGTTCAAGTTATGATTATAGGAGAAAGAAGGAGAAAGGATGGAGAGAAAGAAGATTGTAAGAAGGGTTCAGGGCAGGCTGTCTTCAGGTAGGCTATGTGAATAGGGAGGCAAGAGGCAGAGCAAAGGTCTGCAGAGATGAAGTGGATTACATAAGTCAGTAGGAAAAACAAAAGAAAGGAGTGGAGGAAGAGCTTGGAGAGGGTCGTGAAGTATTATTTAGGTTGAAGGGGTTTGTAAAGTATAGAGAGTAAGTTCAGCCAGGACTGGCACTGGAGCAGATCCAACATTTTGTAAAGTATTCTTGTAGGGAGCATTGAAAGGTGGGTAGGTTACAGATAGTTCTGGTGGTTAGAGGTAAGGAGTTCTATTTTTGCTACTGACTCTGAGTATGAATATAGGCTTTCTCCCAGGGATTTGTTTGTTTTATTTTATTTATTTATTTTTATTTTACATTTGTTGACCAGGTTTGTCCGGCTGAGCTGATAACCCTTTTTTAGCAGAGGCCAGGGGAGGAAAGCTCCACAAATTTACAATAAAATTGTAAATGAAAATAGTATTATAAACAAAATATTAACATTCTGAAGTTGTAAAAGCATAAAAATTATATACAGAGTTTAAGGTCGACATTTAACTTAGGATATGTGCAGAAATGGTACGCAAATGTTTAAGTACAGCCAAGGTAGTTACAGTTGGATATCACACAGGTAGTATTTTTAAGACTGGTAATTATCTATATAAGATGACTAAGAGACCAGATACATAACAGAACTAAAACCAATGAGGGCTGATAGCAAGCTACGTATTTATGGAGAGAAGCTGTTGGCCTTCTGATCTGAGAGCTCTTCTAGGGAAATATATGTTGATTAAAGGAGAAAGAGATGGGCAGGCTAATGGTTTGTGCATGATTATTGAGATAAGTTCAATATAGGAGAGGTGGAGGGGGAGTTCTAGCTTGCAAAGGATGTGCAGAGCTTTAAAGTGATGGGTAAAGGAGGATAAATTAGTAGCAAACTTGGCAATTTTGCTATATCAGCTTTCAAGTTTGTTTTTTATGGAGGACTGTAAATTGCTTATAATTGGTGTTCGATAGAGTAGGGAAGGCAGAAGGTACGTTTTGGCTGGAGTAATTTTTGTGATTTTGCTCACAAAAATGTTTGTTTCTGTATAGTAACCCAAGTTTTTCATGGGTTTTCTTTATATTGCTTTGGATGTGGAGGTCAAATTTAAGATTATCATCTATTATTACTGTCGCTCATCCAGTCAGGATAAAACAGACGATCACTCATGGGTTCTGTTCAAGCACCTTTATTATGTTGAGGCTTAATGACTTTAACTTTGCTAAACTTATAAAGAAACTAGCTATCACACTCATATATGCTCACTCTCTGGTTGCACACTCAAAATGGCACTGAAGCTAGCACGTGCTTGCTATTTATATGCATGTACTGTGCTATCCTTGAAATTCTTCTTAAATGTACAATGCACACACACACACACACACACACACACACACACACACACACACACAAACACACAAAAACTATTCTACATCCTCCCCCTTTGAAAAATAAGTCATGCATTATTCACATTATTTGACATGCAACTGATACAAAATAATTCTTTGACATGCAATTATACAGAACTAAATACATGTAGACAATTATGTCCAGGTTGCTCTGTATTTCACACTATGTCTAGAAATACAACCAAATCATGTGACTTAAAAATTAGAATTAGGTCTAGCAACTATGACTATCTCTGCTGAATGTTCAACTTTGAGAACATCAGGAACATCATCAAGAATGGAAGTAGAAGTTCAGACACGTTCTGCAACAGGGACATTTTCTGAATTGCTCTGAGATCTAGAGTCTGTATCACAGGAACAATGCTGTGATATTGATTCTGATACAGGAAGAAGATGTCTGTGGTTTCTCCTGTACTCCACACCCTCAGATTCTACGAAGTAGGATCTCGGCTCAGCACATATACTTGATACTTGACAGATCCAGTTATAAACCTTCGCCGTTTGTATCCTCATTGTCTCTTCTTCTTTCAATGGATGAAGAAATCTGCTCGATTTATCATAACTGGACACCTGGAAAGAACACTTTCTGTAAAGTTGGGCTCTGATTATTCTGTTGTTCTTTGCTTTAGGCCTCAGCAAACTGAAATTGATAGGCAATGTCGTTCTGGTTTCCCTAGACTGAAGTCTCTGAGCAGGCAAGCCAAGTATATCATCAGGGGGTATGTTTCTGAGATTGAGTAAATTCAAAAACACATTGTTATTATCACACTTTGACTTCTCTGGTTATTGCTTTGCACTCTGTACTGCACGTTCAGCTAACCCATTTGACTGTGGATACTCTGGACTACTAATACCATGCACAAAGTCCCATTATTTTGCAAATTGCTGAAACAACTGACTGGTAAATTGGGTACCATTGTCAGAAATAGTTTTGTGCGGACTACCATGGACTGAGAAATGACATTTCAACTTGATTATAACAGCAGTGGATGCTTGATTAGGTAGTAAATCAATCTCAAACCAGTGCGAGTAAGAGTCTACCAACACTAAATAATGCTGATTGCACCACTCGAATACATCAGTGGCTACTGTTGACCAAGACAGGTCAGGAACTTGACTTAGCTGAAGTGGTTCTTTTTGCAAGTGTGGTTTAGTACTATTGCATAATGAACAAGAAGAAAGTACTTTATCAATGTATTTTACTAGGAAAGGCCAAAATACTAGTCCTCTCACCCTTTTTTTGGTAGATTCAGAACCTGGGTGACCACAATGCAAAATCTGGATATATTTATGTTGTACGGAAGCAGGAACAACAATTTTAGGACCTTTGAAAATAATGCCATCTTCCATCAACATCTCATCTCTGTAAGGAAAATAAGTTTGCACTTCAGGTGATACACTAGATTGGTTTGACAGCCATCCAGCATTAATGTAGTGATACAGCTTTTGCAAAATTGGATCAGCCTTTGTATGATCTCTCAGCTCATCAAGTCTCATCATTGAAAAATACACACTTCCATGTTATCAAAGACAAAATTCTCTGCATGAAGCTGTTTGTTGTATTTTTGGGCACTCTGGATAAGGTATCATCCAGATAAAGAAGTTTCCCTTTTGTACAGACCATTTTGAAGTTGTACTTTTGCAATTTTAGCATCATTCTTTATAATCTCGCTGGAGCTGAATTCATAGGCTTCTTTAAAAAGTGACTAGAGGTAGGAGGTCAGTTTCAATTTAAATAGCTCGACCATAGATATAATCATGAAACTTTGAACATTGCCAAAAGTTCTTTCTCAGATTGAGCATATTGTATTTCAGTTTGGGTAAAAGATCTAGATGCATAGGCTACTGGTCTGCCTTCTTGAAAAATAACTGCACCAAGACCAAACTTTGAAGCATCACAGGAAAGGGTTGCTGTTTTATTGACATCATAGTATCGTACTGTGGGTGGCGTGGCAATTTTCAGCTTAAGGCCTTCAAATGCTCTGGTGCTGTTTCAACCAAGACTATGTAACATGTTTGCACATTAGCTTTCTCAAAGATGATGTCAACTCACTGAAGTCTGGTATAAACTTGCTTAGATAGTTGACCATACCAAGAAAACGTTGCAGAGCTTGAACGTTATCTGGTGCTGGCATCTCAAGAATGGCTGCTTGCTTGGATGGGTCTGTTCGCAAGCTAGTACTAGTAAATAAATGATCTACATATGTAACTTCTGGTAGTCTGAATTTGCACTTCAGAGGCTTGAGCTTTAAGTTCACTTCACGTGTTCTGTCCAGAACCCTTCTAAGGTTTCAGGCATGTTATGCTTCACCATTGCCTCCAACTAATAAATCATCTAATATTATGGCACAAGGATAACCTGAAAATATTGCTCCATTGCATGCTAAAAGACTTCACTTGCAGAATTTATTCCAAATGGCATCCTGAGGAATCTATATCTTCCAAATGGGGTACTGAAAGTAGTCAGTAGTGAAGATTTACAATAAAGCATCACTTGCCAAAATGAACTTTTTGCGTCCAAAACAGAAAACAACAGTAGCATTCGGTATCAGGGCTGTGACTTCCTCAACTGTGTGCATAGGATGATGTGGTCTCTTTAATGTCTTGTTTAAATCTCTTGGGAATGTATATATTCTGATTTTGTTTCAGCCTTTTTTGTTGGCTGCTACCACAGACGACACTCATTCAGTTGGTTCTGTGACTGGACAAATTACACTGTGCTGTACCATTTTATCCAACTGAGCTTTGACCTTATTCTGCATAGCTATCAGAACTTTTCTTGCTAATCTGACCACTGGACGGACCTCTGGGTCTAACTTCATAGACTACACAATTGGAAGTTTGCCTAACTTGTCATCAAAAATATCAGCATACTCTGAGATAATTGCTTCAGTAAAATTTAAACTAGGATATGCGCTTACATGATGAACTTCTTTGGTAAAGGAAAGCAGATTCATTCTCAAACTGTCTCTGAGATCCAACAATGACTGCACAGTTCTTCAGACTACATAAGATGTAGCAGTTCCTATCCAAATAACATGAAAGCACTACTGAGCCTTCAGTTTGATTTTCTTCACCTCTATAAGCAACAAGTTTTGCACAGCTGTCCACATTTAGTTGTTCACCAGTTCTCACCTTAGCAAAAGTGTCTGCTAACATAACATTACACTTTGAACCAGTGTCTACGTTGAGCTTGGTCTTTTACAATTGATCGGGATAGTACAAAACACTTCATTCTTTGTCAACAAATCTACTGCATCAACCTTTTCACCAATCACTGACACACCATCTATGTAGAACTGCAGCTCTCTATGTAATCAGCTTGCTTTTTTAAGTGACCTTACTTTATAACCGTGTGAGGTTTACTTGATTTGCAAAACTTTTGAAAATGGTTCCAATTTTTACACTTGTGGCATTGCTGACCAAATGCTAATCTTTTTTTTCTCTTTTAGACTCATGATTGGCACCACAATTGTGGCAGTTAACAATAATTTTGATTTGGGTTTTGCTGACTAACCCTTGTACTGCATGCATGAGCATGTCCTTTTCTTAGAACCTGCTGGAAAACTACAGGTTTTACCTGCCACACTCGCAGGGGTTACAGCTGCCATGTGCTTAGGCCTGTTTCTACTAGCCATGTGTTGCATACTGTCTACATTCGCCCTGGAGCCTGCTGAAACCAATGCTCTTATCACTTGTAAGCATAACTTCATGGATTTGACAAATTACAGTAGCTTTGCTCAGTGTTAAATCACTGTCATGAAGCAAGATCTTTCTCACTGCAACACTATTAATACCACACACAAGCCTGTCCTTTATTAACTCATCTTTTAAGTCAACAATCCTCCACATTTTAGCTCTGTTTGTTCTCCTGACCTTTGATCTCTTGTGTAAAACAAGTGCCTCTCTAATGTAACATTTGTCTGGGGATTACACATTTGCCTGAATTTGTGTTTCAAACCCTCTGGGTCTTCCCTTGATTCAGCCTGTACAATATGACGGTTTTCACCTTTTCCCTCATATACTGCTGGTGCATACACAAATGAATGCTCTGGTTCAATGGCGTCTGACCCAGCTAGGTTTAGCAAAATGAATGCTCTGTTGCGTGCATCATTGCCAGAATAAGCTGCTTGTATAAAAATATTGTACTCTTGTTGAAATATTGTCCAATTCTCTGCAATATTCTAATCAAATACAAGTGAAATCTGTCTGCCATGCCAACAAATTACAATAAAACACAATGCAACCCAAATCCACTTTTAATTGTATGAACATGCACACTTGCAAATATGCCTGAAATTTATGCCAGTATTTGTAACTATGCCCAATAGCACAACAAGTCTCTGGATAACTGAACTTTGGGAAATAAGTCTCTTGGGTAAAAGAATACTCTTGAAATTACTGTACTGTAAGAAATCGCCTCATCAGTGTAAGAAACATTTCAAAATAACTGCACTTTGTGAATGAACTGGCCCAAAGAAGCTCAAGGTTAAAACATTTCGAAGTAATTGCAGTTTGTGAATAAACAGCACACAGCACAGTGAAACTTTTCCAAAATGGCTGTACTTTGTTAAATAACTCTTTACAGTGCAAGAAACACTCTGTAATGGCAGCATTTTGAGAATAGACACACCCAGAAAGAAGTTTTTTGAAATGGCCGTATTTTGACTGCACTTTATGAAATAGCTGCACTTTGCACACAAATAAACTCTTCGGAATAAAGGCACAGTAATAAGCACACACCGTTAGCACTTTTCCATACTTTGAGATACTTCTATTAACTCTAGTTATGCCCTTGATAGCTTCAATCAATACAAAACAGTAGTTTAATACCAAAAGACATTAGTTTGCAAAAAATATGCAGTTGCCTTGCATTATTTACCCTTAATGTGCCCGTTTTGCCCTTATTATATTTGTTTTGCTCTTTTAATCTTTTTTCATGACCATTCTACTTTTTTGTGCTTGTTTTACTCTAAACATACCCATTTTACTTTAAACATGCTTGTTTTGCAATTCCAACGTAATTCCTAACCCTTTATGTGCTTTTCTGATAATAGTTTTATCAAATATCTTAATTTTAAACATTTTGTTTAGTTAATAAACTTTGCATGCCTTTTTTTGTTTAATAATGTGTTTTTTGCCCTTGTAATGGTTTCTTTTATCTTTTTTTATAAAATAAATCATTCATGCATGTTTTCATTACCTTTGTTTCATTTCTGGCCCTTATTTTGTGCTCAGTTCAGTTAGTTTACCTTCCCTATTAACTCTGCACCTCATAGCTCTGAAAAGCAATCTCTGGAATCCCAGTTCTGACACTATGTCGCTCGTCCAGTCAGGATAAAACAGACGAGCATTCATGGGTTCTTTTCAAGCAGCTTTATTATGTACAAACACATCAGGATTGAGGCTTAATAACTTTAACTTAAATAAACTTATAAACAAACTAGATATCACACTCATACATGCTCACTCTCTCTCTGACTGCACTCTCAAAATGGGACTGAAGCTAGCGTGTGCTTGCTATTTATATGCATGTGCTGTCCTTGAAATGCTTCTTAAAGGTACAGCACATACACACACACACACACACACACACACACACACACACACACACACACACACACACACACACACACACACACACAAACACACACACACTATTCTACAATTACTCCTAATAGTTTGATATGGTGGACTAATTCAATTTCAGTGCCATTTGCTGAAAAGATTTTGAAATATGCTTTGTAAGGAGTGTGAGTTTTGATGGTAAAGAGGAGGAGTTTGGTTTTTGTGAGGTTGAATAAGACTTGTGCTCTTGTAAGCGAGGTTTCAATGGAGATGACAGTATGTTGAGTAACTTCTTGGAGGTGCATGTTTTACGAGCAGATGATGGTAGAGTCATCTGTATATTGAATCAAGGTACCTTCACAAGAAGATGAATGCAGGTTATTGATAAAAATATTGAATAGAAGAGGGCCAGGGATGGATCCTTGTGGGTCTCCTGTGCAGGTGGGAAGGTAGGCAATGATGGATCCTTGCCATTTTCAGCTTGTTGCCTGTTGGCAAGGTAGCTAGAGAACCATTAATTAGATGGAGATGACAGACCCGAGGTGGAAAGTTGATTGGAAAGTTTAGTGTGAGACATCATGTCAAAGCCTTTTGATAGATCTAGAAATACTGCAGATACATGTTTATTAGAGTTGTGAGCTTTATTGACAGTGTCTGTAAATTATAGGAATATAGTGGAGGTGTTGTTGCCTGGCTGAAATCCATGATGTGTACTGGTGATTACCTCATTTTGTAAGAGACGATGGAGAAATTGTTGATGTATACATCTCTCAAGGGTTTTAGCCAGAGGAAACAGGATGGCTATAGGATGGAAATTTGTAATGTCAGTGGAATTACCTCCTTTATGCAAGAGGATAATATGCACCATTTTCCATAAGTTAGGGACACAGGATTCTGTTATTGATTTATTAATAAGAATGATGATTGGATATTCTATTGCATCTGCAGCTAGATTTAGTTATTCCGGGGAAGAGCAACAAGGTTTTAGTTTATGTAAAAGCTTTTTATGAGAATTATAGAAACTGGTTGAAAGGTAAAGTAGGTGGAGTTGGCTGTGTGTGTATCAGAGAGGTTGTAGTTAGGTGAGTTTTGTGAAGGAAATGTGCTAGGGTTTAAGATAGGGGAAGTTAGCTGTGTGGAAGGGGGCATGTTAAGTGAGTTTGAGGTTAAGTTGGCTATGCATTCTATGAAATACATATTGGAATAGCTGTTTTAAGATGGGGAATGTATGAATATGGGCTGAGATCATTTTTGTACGTGTCTTAATGTCAGAGGGTATAGAGGGCCAGAACTGTTAGGGTTGTTTTATGGTTATTGTCTATGTGAGTATAATAAGGCATTTTACCTCTGTTAACTTGTTTCTTGACATAGTTTCATAGCTGTCTGAATAGTTGCTGATTTTTGTCATTTGTATTATTTTGCTAGTAAATCCATGCTTTGTCACTATCTTTCATAAGGAGTTTGCATTGGCTGGTGAGCCATGGGGTATAGCTGCTTTTAATTCTTTTTGTACACTATGGGGCTAAAATGTTAAGAATATTTAGAAATGCTACATTAAAGTATTTAGCTGCATCATTTAAGGGGAGTCTTTTTAGAATCTACCAGTTAACTGCTTTCAGAGTTTCAGCAAAAGACTCTTTGGAGAAACTGGAGAGATTACGGTTAATTTGGCTGTTTAACTCTCCTGTGGGTATAAGCTGACAGGTAGTCACCTAGTGTATCCGGGTCAGCACCTGAGGAGGTAAAATTAGATGGGTTGGTAACCAGTATCCAGTCCAGGATAGATTGTTGGGAGTCATTTTTGCCATGTCTTGTTGTTGTATTAATAAGAGGACTGAATCCAAAAAGGTTCATAATTGCTGAATTTGCAGATAAAGGCTAACAGTCAGTGTTTACATCACCAGGAATACAATTTCATTTGTGACTGTATTTTCTATCCAGGATAGTCTGCTTTCAAGTACTGAATGTTTTGTCCTAGCGAAATATATAGCACACTAATGCATATACTCTTGGATCTATTAAGTTTTAGGAATGAGATTACGATTTCTGCTTTTCCAAAATTTGGGATTGTGCCTATATATAAAGTTACTGTGAGCATATCTGGGAAGATTATAGCTATTCCACCTGTTTTTTTATGTGTTCTACCAAGCTTAATAATAATATAACCAGGGTTAGTTTTTGGCATCTTTTATTTTAGGCTTTAGCCATGTTGCTGTTGTACCTAGGATGTCTGGGTTGTGTTGAACCATCCAGGCATGAAAATCTGTGATTTTGTTGCATATGCTTCTAAGGCTTAAAGTGACTGTTTTTAAACTTTTAGGAGATGTATTCTTTTGTTTGGGGTTTGGTTGTGACCTGGGTTAGAGTGGATGTCCGCACATTGATGATGTATGGCAGAGAAAGATGGTTTGTTTATTATGGCATTTTTAGCAGAGACAGGTAGAAGTATCACCTTGACTTTGGGATTGACATATTAATAGTCAGGGGTTACAACAGTGGAATGGAGTTATGGGGCAATAAGCCTGGTGAGATTTTAGAGTAACTAGTGGGAAAATGGTGGATAGGTGAAGATGAAGTAATGGTTGAGGTGTGCTTATTTATTACTATTAATGCTGGTGATGTTAGGAATGCCAGGAGGAGGATAAATAAGGTGATACAGGAGGGAACCAGCATGGTTAGTGTTGTAAAATTCTTGCGGTATGGTTAGGTCAGATAATGAGCACTGATAGTGTGGAGAATAGGTATGTTTTAATGGAGAGGAAGCAGAGTTAAATTTGTGAAGGACGTTAGAACAGAAGTGGGTGGACATAGTATAAAGAAAGCAGTTTGTGATTGGATAGAAAGTTAGGTAAACGATAGAAGGATTACTAGAGGAGGTGGAGTAAGTAAGGTATAAGTATAACTGTAGTGGAGGTATGTGGGAATTGAGAGTAGGGTAAAAGAGTGGAGTGAAGTTTGAGTGTGGTGAGGGCTGAATAGAGTGGGTTGGCCTGTGGTGGAGTAAGTACTAGGAAAACAGTCTGTAAAACTGCAGTAAAACGGGAGGCAAGACAAGTGCTGATAATTTTAAAGACAGTAACACAAGCTGCTAGATTTCTGTTATCATATACCAAAGTTAACTGCAACAGGCAGTACAGCAGTGACTTTGGTTTGAAATGAGGCTATAGTAGCCGGAGAAACAATTGAGATGAGGGGAGGGCCAATCAGGTACTTCAATGGTATCCAGTAACTAATCTCACAGATGGTTTACAACCAAAAACAATTAGTGAGGTAGAATTTTTATGGATGCAAAGAGAAGGTCTTTGAGCTCTAAATACTTGACGTGAGCCACAGCATTGAATTTTACTGTTATGGGCTCTTTCCCTCTCCCCCCATCATTTGCATAATGTCTGACACTGAGCAGCAGAGCAGCAATACCAACTGATGGTAAATGACAGTTCCCTTTTATGGCCTTAGACCACAGCACTGCAGTTAATTCTGCACAAATCTGATTAAGCCCACTGCACTGTAGCAAAACAGACCAAAACTCTGACATATCTATCAGGCTGTCACACACACCCTAAGGGTTGTTACAATTGAAATAACTGTGATAAAGGCTGATGCCTACATTCTTCCTTTTTTCAACCTGGTGTCCCTTCAAATGTCAGATTTTAACAATATAAAGTATGACTTCTTATGTGACGAGCTGAGATAATCTTCATCTATTATTGTTATTATTATTAGTCTATTATTATTATTATTATTATTATTATTGTTGGTATGTATATTATTATTATTAGTAGTAGTAGTTGTAGTAGTCTGTTTATTAGACTGTCAAGGGGTCAAATCCAGAATTATGTCATACAATTATGTAATGCTTTTCCATATTAATAGTATGTGTGTAACTGTGTGCTGCATATGTTATTAACCCACCACTAACATCTTTATGCCTTCATTATGTTTCAACTCTTCCATGCCTTGATCCATATTGGAAACATTTTATTGTACAGAGCAATATCTCTCTAAAGTCTTTATATTTTTTAAAAGAATGTCCAACTTTCTGCATCTTCATTTTTGGTGTGTTCATCACACAATTTGTGAATTCCTCACAAATCATTGAGAACTGAAGTCATTAATTAATGCCATACCTTTGATTTTCACACTTTATATAGGTCGGAAAATGCATGCTGACACACAGCCTATTATGCTAGTAAATTTGTAAGTTTATTAAGGCAGTATTTAAAATTTGTACCCAAGTCTTGATTTTTGTCACACAAGATTTGTTGCCCTTATATGCTTAGAGTCTGACAGAATAACCATGATAACAATCATAAAGACAACACACCAGGGATATGCAGAAATATCCCATAAACAAAGCCTTTTGTATGTTTCTATCCATCTCCAAATCTCTCTCTTGTCCCACCAGACCTCTCAACCTCTTAGCACAAGGAATCAGGACAAAGACTAAAAATGGGAGGACAAAGGCCCAAACATGGGGACTGATGTTTAATATTGCTCTTGTAAGCTTAGAAAGTTGCTAGAATAACAGAATGTATATTGTCCTGCATTTTTCTGAAGGATATGAAGTCTGAAACTCAACTTTATGTCATTATTTAGTGGCATCAATCCTCAGTGATTTGGCAGAAAACCACAAATTGTATGAGGAAAAGACCAAAAATATGAGGCAAAAATCTGGGGTCTATATCACATTGTCAAACTCTTAAAAGTTCGAACGTCATATGGTCGACACCATATGATCAAACTTTTAAAAGTTCGAACATTTCAATGGAGATCTCCGTACAGGGCAGAATGGGAAGATTTCCCTTTTTTTGCACTGTAGTGCAATCTTGGAGTTGGTATATTTAAAGAGCGAGGGGTGTGGGGGGCACAGCCCCCCATGTGTGGGGTACAGGGGGGCTTGCACCCCTGCTTAAACCATTTGGGTAGGTTTTTTCTTTAGTTTATTTTTTATTATATTTTCAAACTTTTAATAAAAGTTCAATCATATGGTGTCGACCATATGACGTTCGAACTTTTAAAAGTTCAATTATGTAATATAGATGCAAAATCTGGACATTCTGAAAAAATCTGGACAGTTGAGAGGTGTGCTTCCTACCTTTTCTGTCTTATCAGTCTTTCTCCTCAGCATTTTCAGCATGCCTGGTGCCAAGCAGCACCTGTAACTTATGGGAAATGGTAGTACTCAGCTTATGGCAAAACCGTATGCATTGTTGCCTTCAGCTGCATTAATGTGCTGCACCTCAAGCTGCAGTGCTTATCACAGGTGTGTTACATAAATGAGGAGACAGTTATTTTCATACATTGAACAGGTTATCACCACATGGAGTATTGCAATAAGAGGTAGTGCTGTCCACAAACTTCCTTTTTTCATATTGTTTCCATAGTCTTGGTTTCCACCCGCATTAACATGCTTGATCCCTCATGTGTTTCATAATCATTCACAAAATAGTCATATCTTCCCAGAAGTTACTGATGGATATTAGTTACAATCAAGGGTTTATGTGTTAACAAGCACAGTACAATATGTACATCTGGACAACATTGCTGCTATACAAGTATAAGGTGGTAAGACCAATGTGGTTTTGTTTCCATCCATCTTCTGAAGTATATTAATTATGACACATACTTGTCTGTTACACTTGTGTTGACCTTATTACACAATCACATCATATAAACACAGATGATTACAGAACAGTAATTGCAACATACATCAAATACATGGACAGTCACCAGATAATGACAGCTGTGTAGCTATACACCTGTATCATGCACAGAATGAGTAATGTGCTGAAAGTATCATGACAAATGTTAAATCATGACACATTAACATAACATATATCTGTTCTGGATTTCACACGAATTTGATCTGTTTGCATGCTTGTATTGCTTATTTCAGTGAAGGTTGTCACAAAGCACCATAGACTACTGCTAATTACAGTTCTAAGTTCAACAACTTAAGATATGGTTATACATCCATTAATATTGTGCCATCAGCTGCACAAATGAGCTCATCAGTGGCGTGAGTCAGGGAAATATTTTGACCAAAAGAGAGTAATGCGAGTGGTTTGTATTCCTTCTGTATGTGGCAGTGGACTGTATGCAAGATATGTGGATTTCACTGTGTTGTTGACTGAACACTTCATTCTGTGATGTCTGCACTCCAGCTGTTACACTTGGAAATGATGTATGATGGTGTGGAACCTTTTCACCCATACTTTATCTCTGGTATTCATCATTGCACTGTCAGATTTTGACTGCAAATTATCCACATGACATGAACAAATACAATTGAAAATGACATAACAAATGATTAGTATTTGCACACAATCATCCCGAGCTGAACACTCATGGATGCTTAGTTGTCAATCTGCTGTTTCACAAGTGTGATTGTCATCAAAACAACATACTGTGAAGCAGGTACATGTCACTCACACTACCGCAATGTACGTGACTAAAAGGATAGATAAGTTATCCGAGCAGCATGTAATTGCTTGTGTTCAGTGCATGACTGTTACTTCTGACTGTCAAGACACATGCCTTTTCACCCAAACCTGTGATGCATGCTAGCTCCTCTGCAACACACTAAGATGTGGTAATCCTTACAAATGTGTATTATCACACATTTAATGTTAGACTTCTCTTGTAGCACTTGCGGTTAATATTGCATTCTCTAGACTGCATAATTATTTAGGTAGCTTTTCAAATGCAGGATTGACTGAGTATCATGTGTGTGTGAATGCATTTGTACTGCTAGGTAAGACAGTTGTCTGATGTATATACTTCCACTCAGGAGAAACATTTAAGCTGGAAGAGTAGTTCCCCGTCAAATTCTTCCACTTTTATTGCAAACATCTTCTCTGCAGCACACTGGTGGCATCATCTTTTCAAAAGTGCAAGCTCTCGAAATCAGACTTTTTCTGTGGCTCTTTTGTTTGATAAAGTGTTTTCTCGACTGTGTAACTAGATAGGTAGGTTGTTGGAATTCAACAGTGGTGAGTGTGTGTGTGTGTGGGGGGGGGGGGACTCTGTCAGGCAAGTGCAGTTTCAACAACACATATGCTGTGTGCACTACCTTTCATGGGAAACAGGTAAACCAGGAGAGGAGTCCCTCATCACGTTATCCCACTTTTATCAAAAACATCTTCTCTGCAACACACTGATGGGGTCATCCTTTGAAATGTTCACTGTCTCAGTGTAGAAGTCCATCTTCTACTGTGGCATTTGCATTTGATAGTGTGGTCTCAAGACTGTGTAACCTAAATAGGTAGGTTGCTCAATTCCAACAGTGGTGAATATTTGTGTGCATGGCTCTAGTGTCAGATAAGTATGGGTTAACAAGTGTGTCCTCTTCCACTCAGGAGAAATATTTAAACTGTGAGAGGACTCCCCCATCACTTCATCCCACTTTTACCACAAACATCTTCTCTGCAACAAACTGATGAGGTCATCCTTTTTCCCTCACTGTAGAAGTCAGACTTCTGTGACATTTGTGGTTAATA
Organism: Protopterus annectens; assembly: GCF_019279795.1. Lineage (NCBI taxonomy): Eukaryota > Metazoa > Chordata > Ceratodontiformes > Protopteridae > Protopterus > Protopterus annectens. The sequence goes on from NC_056733.1 coordinate 1,535,276,936, forward strand.
CTGTGCTCTCTAGATATATTGTTTGAATAAATTGGTAGCTGGTTGAAATATAACATTGCATAAATACTATGAGTGTGTGTGTGTGTGTGTGTGTGTGTGTGTGTGTGTGTGTGTGTGTGTGTGTGTGTGTGTGTGTGTGTGTGTGTGTGTGTGTGTGTGTATGTGTGTGTGTGTGTGTGTGTGCCTGTACTCAGTTGTGCAGCTAGGGCAGGGAAAAGTGGGCAGCTGCCCCAGGCAAAAAGTTCTGGGAGCATACACATCCATCCATGACTGATCCTTATCACACTTACTGCATACCAGCTTTCAATCAAGCAGTTTGTGATAGTTTAAAAGAAAAACAAAAAAGAAATCCGGAACCTTCTTTGTAACACAAGAGCCATTTATTAAATACTGAGAACTTTCATCTTAAAACATTCAACAAGACTTCATCAAAGTAAAAAAACAATGTGCAAAAGACAGTGTTTAAAAACACTCCCCTAGCCAATAAAAAAAAATCCAGTTCACAAATGCATACTGATGTCTTGTGTAATAAAATAGATCTATTGCACTTAAGGCAATCATGATAATGAAAACTATAAAAAGTATTCATTAACTTATGAAAAGTAAAATAATATTACAAAATTCAATTATTACCTAAAATGAATTAAGATTCTCACATGTTCATGTTTTTATTTTTATTTCTGGATTTATTTCTTATTTTGAATTTAAGATAAATTTATATGAGAGTGTGACAAGTTTTTATAGGATGCATTGCCATAGTTGAATATTCATTTTATTTAGGGGTTGGTGCTGTAATTAAATTATTAATTAGTCACATGATTGGGGGGACTATATATGTTAGAAGGTCTTACTGTGATGGTATTCTGAAGAAATCCTTAGTACCTGGATTGAAGCGCTTAAGTAATTTGACAATAAAAGAGAGTGTTCAGCTTTTAGACCTTCTATCCTTTTTGTTTATTTTAGTATGTGACATTATTAAGAGAAACTGGCTTATTGTGATGGCTGATGAGGCTTTTAAGAAAGCTCTAGGTACAACTCCAAGATTTTCTTTTAAGAATAACAAATCTTTGAAACAACAGCCCTGTTATAAACAACACCAAAAAGTTAATAATGTATGTTCTAATCGTATAGGGACAGTCCCCTGTAATTCTTGCAGTGCATGTAAATATATATTGCCTACTTCCAAGTCTGTGCATCCAGATTCTGGATATACCATCAACTTACGGTTTTATGCTGATTATAAAAGTACTAATTTAGTCTGTTTAACACAATGTTGTACCTGCTGTAGTTTGATGTAGGAAAACCTAATTGCACTTTAAGGGAATGAAGATTAGAACATATTTATGATATAAAGAAGTTAACATTATCTAATGCTTTAGCTAAGCATGTATGAGATAGGTCAAACACATTATTTTAGATTGACTGTGTTAGAACTGATGCCTTTAAATTCAAGATGGGGTGGTTATGTGAACAAGACAGAATGTGATGAGTTAAAATGGATCTTACAATTGCGAGTAGATAAAGGTTTTGATATTAATGGCACTGTTGCTTTAAAACTGGCACTGAAGTCATATGCTTTGATCCATTAGCTTAATTGTCATAGGAGGTCATAAGATCATAGGAGGTTACTAGGCTAATGGCCCCAGGGACCTTACAAGCCTAGCCAAGCTCAATCCCTGTTCCCAAGGGTGTTTGGTTTAAGTAGACAGCAAAATCATCACCTATTACCTCTGTCTAAGAGGGACACAGGTGGAACCCCTGCAGTGAATATTCATTGCATTTTATGGCATGAAGAAGTGTCTTGTGGCATGAAAGCACTAACCAACTATTTTTATCTGGTTATTAAAGTTTTATTTTTAGTTCAGCCATGTTGGTCAGTCTCGCTTTCTTTTTTTTGATATACTTGTTTGTGAAACTGACCTTTGTCCATTGGATCTGCCTTTTGCCTCATTAATAATGATATCTTTACTCAAGGCACTTAACAGTTTAATCAGTCAGTCAGAACAATTTTTAATAGTTTATTCAGCAGATATATTGCCTCATTGCCATATTATATTATTTTTTAACATATGATACATTTATTATAACAGTAGCATAGCTAGGGTGGAGTGAAGAGGTGGCTGCTCTGGGCACCAAGTATTAGGAGACATGATAGACAGATGACAATCTGTCTTCAGCGCATTAACATGCACATTATCTGCATTCATATATTGCATTTGCAATCAGAACTGAAGCATGTTACTGCTCTGTGTGTGGCATAAACTCTACCAGCTGCTTACTAGTATTTTTTTTTCAGTAAATCCCATTCCTAGAACTTTAAGCTTGCTACAGATCACCCACCATGTCCCAGGACCCCCATTCCACATTTCTGGAAACACTGGGAAACACAAAGGTCCTACCAAACACCCTAATATTGCATGATTTCAATTACCCAAACATTAACTGGGAGAACTACTCAAGTACTAACTCCCTTGCCCAAAATTTCCTAGAATTTATAAACTCAAACGCCCTGGATCAACTGGTCAACACTCCCACCAGAGGTGACAACATATTGGACCTGGTCATCACCAACATGGGTGACCAGTGTTCCACACCGGAGGTCAACCTCTTGCTGGTTAGATCTGACTATAAACAAATCACTTTGGATATCCACATTCCGCCCCCACCCCCAAACAAGGAAACCACCGTGAAAAACTTTTCAAAAGCAAATTTCATGTTACTTAAGACCGAAGTGGAAAGTTTCAAAGCCCCCATGCTAAAAGATAATGCTGTCCAAGCTGCAAAATCCTTTACTAATGCATTCTATGGGCACCTACAAGAATGCATGGATCATGCTATCCCAAGCAAAATCAAGACTCACTCCTCCAATAAAAGGAAACCAGTCTGGTGGACCCTTGCCATAAACAAGCTATACAATAGAAGGAGGAAACTAGTACAGAAAAGAGTAAAATCCCAAGAAGGCAAGACATCCCTGATCAGTATCAGCAAGAAACTATGATCCCTCATAAAATCATCCAAGGTGAGCTTCAAAAGAAAAATTGCCAAGGACTCCAAAGATAACCACAAGGCATTCTTTAGCTATGTCAAGAATCTTAGTGGCAATGCTCAGATCTGCTCAGAGTTAGTGCAGAATAGCACAAAATACACTGAACCGGCCGATATTGCCAACTTCACCCCCCCTCACCCCCAAAAGGGCCCATAACCATACCAGAGGAATGTAGAGCCCCTGAAATCACAGACACTCAGGTTAAAATAGCCCTCTCCAAAGCCAAGAACACAGCATCAATGGGAATGGATGGTGTCCCAGCCTGCATCATACATGAGCTCAAAGATGAACTAACACCTCACCTAAACACACTGTTCAAACTCAGCCTCTCCACAGGCTATGTACCCATAGAGTGGCACACAGTAATGGTTATTCCGCTCCACAAAGGTGGAGCCACAACAGACCCTGGGAACTATCACCCTATAAGCCTGACTAGCTTGGTCTGCAAGGCTATGAAGCACATCATCATGGAACTCATTAACAGAGACATTGGGAACCTCCAAACACTGGACCCTACCCAGTTCGGCTTTGTTCAGGGCAGATCATGCCTCCTAAACCTGGTGGACTTCTTTGAGAATGTTACCAAGGCTATAGATGAGGGGTAAGGTGGTACACACAGCCTACCTAGACCTCGCAAAGGCCTTCAACACCATTCCCCTTTCCGGTATTATACACAAGCTCACCAGCCTGAACATAAACCCCTATGTCACAAGATGGGTTGCCAACTGGCTCACAGACAGAACCCACATGTTGAGAGATGCAGGAGCTAGGTCTGACTCTAAACCGGTTACGAGTAGCGTTCCCCGGCTCCTCCTGTTCAGCATATACTTCTCAGAGGTACAGGCAAGCACAGGAGGACTATGGCTGACCAAGTTAGCAGACGACTGCAAACTAGGGGCTATAATTGACTCTCTGGCAGACACAGACATCCTCCAAAAGGGTCTCACTGAGACTGATACCTGGTGTCAAAATCATGGCCTCAAGCTAAATGTCAAAAAGTGCATAATCATCCCTTTTGAAAAAACAAAGTACCCACAAACCACCACATAGGTGGTACTCCCCTAAATATGGAAAACATAATAAGGGATCTGGGGACCCAAGTAGATAATAATCTCTCCTTTGATAATCACATTGCCAAAGTGGTTAGAAAATCCTTCTATGTGGCCCACCTAATCATAAAAGGGTTTGCATCCAGATCAAAAGAGGTCATTGTGCCCCTCTACTCATCACTCATCAGACCCATCATAGAGTACAATGCCCCATTTGGGATGTACCTTACAAGACACCTGCAACAGCTGGAAAGATCACAGAAATACCTCACCAAGAGGATCACTGGCCTCAAACAGATGCCCTATGCAGCTCGACTGAAGAAACTCCAGCTGTACTCGGTTGCATACCACCTACTCAGAGGTGATCTCTGCCTGACATACAAGGCCATGTACATACCAGAATTGATGGACATGCTCCACCTAAAGAAAACCTTATCCCCTCGAGCCACAAGCTCTAGGGATCTAAACCTCACCACAACAATAAATAAGACGTGCTGGAAGGATAGATTCCTGCCCCAGAGACTTCCCATGCTTTGGAACAAGATTCCAATCTACATTAGGCAGAGCTCCTTGTTAATACTCTTCAAGAGAAACCTTGACGAGTGGATGGGAAACAGAAAGTTTATCCTGGGGATCACTTCAGTGGCTGTGCAGGACAGAGGCACAGGGAACTAATCTAAGGGGGTGGTGAAAGCCAACACATTCTGGCTAGGCTTATAAATGCCTTCGGGCAGATAGCCTAGTACCTAACTATGAACCTAAAAATGACCAACTTATTGCTCCATGTTGGACTGTAGCAGTTGTTTGGTAAAGATATAGCTCTATTTAACATTTGGCCATTAGGTGGCAGTACAGTATCTCTTTATTATGTTTTAATAGTTTAAAAAACGCGATGGTGGTGCTGCGGTAGCGTTGTCGCCTCACAGTAAGACACTGTCCGGTTCGATTCTCAGCTAAAGCGTCTTCTGCGTGGAGACATGCGTGAATGGGCGTACCTTTGTTGAAGGTTGTGCATCAGGCCTGGCAAGCCAGTACGTAAAAATCAACTGCCAATCATTAGCGAACCGGAGTTCCACTGTGGTGACCCCTAACCGGGAAAAGCCGAAAGACACAAACAAAAGTCTATAGATTTAAAATGGGGAACTGAGCCAGACAATTGCTGAGGGATTCATCATAAAGGTAAACCCCATTTTCACTCAAAAAGTATCTTAAAGTATATGCAGTTTTTCTCTCATTGTATTGTCTCAAAGACAACAAAGCAGGGAGCTGTGCAATTATTGCGAAATATGTTAATATGACCCTACGACCACCCTTCTTTTCTTTGGACTCCAGCTAATTTGTACTGCATTCACAAAGTCCAGACTTAATGCAGTTTTGACTTAATATATAAAAGTGACAAACCAAGCATGCTATCTGTGTAAAGAATAGGATATAACTGAGCACTGAATTCAGAAAAATTACCATGAGTTGTACGAAGACAGCTGTTATATAGTGCTTCTGCTTGAAGACATGCAGCACAGCCATTTTTTTTGTCTCTCTGGTACTGCTAGACACTAGATGGTGATGAGGCATTCTAGGGAGAGGAATATGCTAATTAGCCATATGCTCTTACCTGGAAATGTATGCCTAAATTAGCACAGCCACTCCTTGCTATTGATGCTCACTCCCCAAGACTGTTGGGGGTCTGTGTGTAAGGGGGTAGACTGTAGAGGCTGTCAAACTTCTACATACCCTTAGATTAATGAGCAAACCTGCAAAATTAGGACAGGGGTAACACTAGCTACCAGGAATTATACTTTCATCTCATGCCTTAATTGCATTTACACATAACATAGATCAACGGGAACATTAGACACTGGAAATACTCTATATTGCATGCTTTAAAAGCACTTAAAACGAAAATGAAGCAGGGAGCCAACAGACATCCGGGATATTATAAGCAGCCTTAACGGCACAAAAAAGGATTCAACCCTCAAAAAACTCGAAAAATAACAAAAAATATAAAGAGAGGGAGGCTTCAAGGCCTTCACCCTTGTCACAGGAAACCTCATAAATAATTTGCTGCATTAACTGATAAGCTAGTATAACAAGTTATTTTTTTTCTAACATTTACATATGCTGATTATCTCAGGCATTATTGACACTTGCAGCAGTTCATGAGTTATGTGGATGAGTGACAGGGAACATAAGGCATATCTGTCCCCCTCATAGAACGAAAAGACTAGTCACAGCCAAAATTAATGGTGGGACAAAGACATACAATCAGGCACAAAGTTTAAGTAGTCCTCTTGCAAACTTAGAAAGTTGCTTAGATAACAGCTTTTGCACTTTTGTGCATTTACTGAAGGATATGAAGTGTGAAGCACTACTATTTGGCATTCATGACTGACTACAATAATTTGTGATTTACCAGGTAAAGAAAAAGGAAACATCAAGGTTGTCCTGAAAACATTGGGGTAGGTATGGTGTTTGTGTGTGTGTGTATCTATGCATTTGTGTGTGTGTGTGTGTGTGTGTGTGTGTGTGTGTGTGTGTGTGTGTGTGTGTGTGTGTGTGTGTGTGTGTGTGTGTGTGTATTTTGTGTAGGAGAGTATCATAGGGGGTGCCTCTGCAAACACCATGCACCTACCACCGCTGTTAACTACCACGGAAAAGTGCCAATCTGCATTTGCTGTAGTTAACAGTGATTCAGAGTCATGCAAATTAGCCAATAATGAGAACTTTCTGTATTGCAGCTAGTTTGTCTTTGAATACAGTAGAACTGCATTGTGGAAACGGGGTCTTTTTTGGACAACCTTTACTATGAGTGCTGGTGTTCTTTCTGAATCCCAGGGTATGCCTATTGGCTGTAATTGTGGCATGCAGCTAACCATGATAGCCATAAATGTTGCTTTGCTACATCTCTTTTGCTTATGCATACACAACAGTCTGAAATTATTTTGCTGTGTGGTTTTAGTTATCCCTTATTAATCATAAAACCAAACTAGGCAAGTATGTAGCTTTTAAAACAATAAAGGTCTTTTTGTTTCATGGAACAGTAGTGACATATTAAGGGAGAGGGAATGAGTATCATTTACTATATTTTGGGAGAATTATCCTATACTATAACAATAATCATCAAGATGCAATTCAGAAAAGTAATTAAATTTACTTACTGCAGGATTATAGACCTGAGTTTGCATCCCATTATCTCTCATTTGCATATTATGTAAACTTAAACAATGCATTTAGCTTCCTTTCGTTCCTCTGATCACAGTAGGTCTGTCACGTTAAAAAAATGAAAAGAACAAATAAATAAATAGGAAAAGTGATGCAGTTGTACAAATTATGCATGCACTCAAAATATCCTACTAGAAGCAGCAACAGAAAGCAAAGGGTGTGTTAGCCTCCAGCATGCATGAGGCTTTTCAGAATTTGACATTGGTTTAACTAAACTAATCTGTTTTATTCCCACAGCAACAATAAGTTAAAATACTTAGCATTTCAGAAATGCTGCGGTGGTACGGCGGTAGCAATGTTACCTCACAGCAAGAGGTTCTCCTGTTCGATTCTCGGCTTGGCTTGGGAGTGCCTTCTGTGTGGAGTCTGTATGTCCTCCCCGCGGTTGGGTAGTGTTTCAAAAGACATGCGTGCATAAATGGGCGTGCCTTCGTTGAAGGTTGGGCGTCGAGCAGGCACCTCGGTGTTTCGTAAAAATCTACTGCCAATCATTAGCGGACTGGGGTTCCGCTGAGGCGACCCCTTACCGGGAAAAGCCAAACAACAACTTTGCATTTCAGAAGGAGCCTTTCTCAGTTCCTGCTTATGTTTACCTATGATGTTTTATTCCATTCTGTGGAATAAAGCAAATAAGAGAAATGTCATGTGCTCTGCTTTTACAAACAAGCCATTAAGCCCCTTTTTCAGAATATGTATGTATGCAGCTTCTCTCAGCATCAGGCATTTTAAATCCATAATTTGCAGAAGGTCAGAGAATGATCGGAATAAAATATGCTGGGTAAACTATGCACATTTGGAGTATTCTACAATACAGTCTGTTATGTATATTATTTTGTTTACAGTTTCAGTGCATTCAGTCTTGTAATCTAGATTGTGAATGAAATCTCCAGTGTATGCTAGATGAAATTAGAACATTTGCATGCATGTGTGATGTACATTTGTCTTCTGATTCATAGCTGTTCTCCTGGCAACCAGCCATGTGACCTGAATGAGATCTGACTGAAAATTGGTTAACTTGGCCCAGTCTTCTGACTTGTATAAATAAACAAAGCAGTCAATCAATAAATAAATTAATATAGAAATAAATGTACTTCAAGAGTACTCCAACATGAGAAACAACAAAAATGGTAGTACCATGGGACTGACCCAAACAAGAGAAAATGCAATCTAAGTCTGCGAAATAAAAATACATTTAAAGACCACTGAATGACAGCTAATGAAATGAGTCTTTTGCAAGAGTCAACCCAGGGTCACTTTAGAGGTCACTTGATTTGAGAGAGAACTAGAAAATCAGACTTTAATTATAAATAATCCTTTCTGAGAGTAGTAAGACAGAGTCTACAGTGAGGCAATATAATTTACACCACAGACTGCTGAACTAAATAAATGGTAATATAGTTTGGCATGAGTTACACAATATTGTTTGAGTGCACCCAACCTTTTCTTTTTCTTGCTATGTTCAGCGCACTGTTTTCCTCACTTATAATTATCTTGCACAGTTTTGCAATCAGCATTACATCAGACAGAGTTCTGCAGTAGAATGATGCTTCGAAGACAACACGTCACCATATACCTTGTAGAAATCAGATGTAATAATCAGAAAAAAAATTAAGGCACTTCATTGAAGTTGAGATTCTTAAAGTCATGTCCCAAGACAAGTAAAACATTGCAGCTTGCAAAGCAAATAACTGTCCTCTAATGAAGCGAAGTGCAACAAGTGATGGAAAATATTTGTAAGAGTCACTGCACAATGTCTATATATAATCCCCTGAAATACAAAATATTGCAGGTAAACCTGCATAGTGGATTCAGGTCTGGGGGTCCAAAGAGCATATCTGTGAGCTGCTAGCTGCTACCAGGCAACTTATTTTCACTGAGCTAGTGGTATGATAGCGGCCACTCACCACAATCATGTGTACTACAGACAGCAATATTAAGGTTGAAAATGGATACCCTCAGCAAAGTGCCAATGAGCTACATAAACAGCTGTCTGCATGCACTGTCCAGCATTTTACACAGTCTGCTCTATGTGGCATGCCTTACAGTATCACTTGGTTGGCTATTTTCATAAACCTTAACAAGAGCAGATTAAACAATTCTTTAAACAGTCTGTGCTACAACACATATAATGTATTTGTAATGTCAGGAAGGCTGGGATATAATATAACTATGTTACAGTGTTCTGGATTTTGAAAGTAGTTTTAGGTAATATTTTTAAATGTGACAGAGTAGACTCTTTTCTGCTGGAAAAGAAAAAATCTATAAAATCTTTAAGCATGTTTTTCCAGTCCTAGCTGACCCTGACCTGAGACTTACAAGCTACTCCCTATAATAAATCTGCTTGTGGTTGTAATGCCAATTCCCCAACACAACCTTATTGGAAGAACCTTTCCTAGAGATGAAGCCTCCCTACTTTCAGGGGAATGGGAAAGGTGAGCTGTCATTGCTGGATGCTGGATGCCTGAGGATTATTGTATAGCCCAGCCCCATACCTTGCATGCTTGGAATCTGCCTGCAAGTGGTGGTGTCCACTTAAGTGGTGATGTTACATCAGCCAAACCATCTTGTGACAGCCACTAGTTTCCTTTAGGAACTCAAACTATTTCTGTCTTCCGGAATACAAAATGCTTTCTTTCCCTCCAGACAGAAGTCAGAATTGGAATAGGCAAACGCTCTTCATTTCTCTGTCATCAGACCTTTGGGAGCACCAACTTTGTTAGCTGAATGTGAAACTGAATTGTCTGGATCATCACCGGGCCTTCATCACTCTACATTCCAGAGATGACTACTGCTGAATTATGAAAAATAACTTGCCAATGTGTTGCATCTGAGAGGTATCATTCTGTATGGAAATCTCAGCACAATGCTTAGTCTGCCAAGTTTTATAGTTCCAAACTCCTGTTTATGCCTTAATCCATAATCTATCCAACACTATAAGAGAATCTTTGTATCCTAAAATTGCCCTTTGCTAGGGAATTTTTGATGCTTTAATAGAGTTAAACTGATATTTCTCATGATTCACCACATGGTGTGCAAATCACAGTAATTTCTTTCCTTCTTTTCTTCTTTCTTCCCTTATTTTTTCCTTTCTTTGTATTCATCTTTCGTTTTGTAATTATGTAAAACTTCCTTGGCTTAACTGCCCACTTTCACTGCATCATCTAGAAGCTTTGATCTGATTAAGTGACTCTAAATTAGAGTCACCAGTTCTGAAAGCTAAAGCTAAAGCAAACATCCCATGCTCATACCCACAGGACAATATACCTACACTGTGGGATTCGTATCACTTCACTGAAAGATCATTTCACTGACACTCATTTCACTGAGACCAAATCAACTAAAGTTCATTTCACCAAAACTTCATTTCACCTAAAACTCATTTCGCTGACAAGTAGTACTCTAAGGCAAGTCAAAGGTGTATGTCCTTTTCCCCACTGAAGTGCATAGTATATATAGTTGGGGGGCACAACCCCCCACATCGGGGTGTGGGGGGCATAACCCCACTGACTTAATTTGGTTTTCTGTTGTCTGGTTTGATTTTACATTATTTGGTAAAACCCAACTAGGTGGGGAGAGCTATGCCTCCCACATCGTCAAATGTGGGGGGCTGTGCCTCCCACCCCCCAACTATATATACCAACACCGGGATCGCACTACAGTGGGGAAAAGGACATATACTTTTGACTTTCCTTAGAATACTACTTGTCAGTGAAATGACATGTTGGTAAAATGAACTTTAGGTGATATGGCCTCAGTGAAATGAGTGTCAGTGAAATGGTCTTTCAATGAAGTGATACGAATCCACACTGTGACAACATGCCGAGGCTGTTAAGAGGAACACAACCGTAACCTCCTAGACAAAGGTAAAGAACTAAAAAAGCCTCATCCATTATATCACACTACAACACCCCCACCTTACACATGTACTTGTGTAATATATGCACATACACCCACAAGTTGCAAGGGTATTAACCCCAAGCTTTTAAGGTCCACAAAATCTGCACTTACCCATGGTAATATTTTAGTAATAGGTGACTCTTATCATGATGGATAAGAACAGGTGACAGCTGTCTTTCTGGAGCCAGTATCTATAACATAAAAAGGCAGTCAGATCCCTACTTCATGACAAATGCAGCTATGACCTCTACATGGCACATGAGGAGGTGCATGACCTTAGACACTCTACTCAGAGGGAGATGGAACATATATTTATTTATTTTATTTATTTTTATTTATTTTATTTATTTTACATTTGTTTACCGGGCTAGTCAATATGGATACATGTCCATTTTCAGTAGAGGCCCAGGGAGAAAAGCTCCAACACACACAATACAATATAGAATGTTGCTACAGTCCAAGCATAACACAGCTGTTGTTAATAAAAAATAAAATACTTATAGTAAACATAACACAACAGTAAAAGGTCATGTACATAAAATGATGTTACTATATACAAATATATATAGATTTAATTTGCAATATCATCTCAATATATCTCAAATCTAGCTATGCATGTGTCCAAGTCAGGTTAGACACTGGTCATGAGTGTCATCTTAGCATTCCTCAAAATAATGCTGATACTCAAAGAAAACATAATTGGCTTTAACAACTGACTATGTATCTGGAGTCATCCTAAAAGTTTCACTGTGTGCCAGCATGCATGAGATGGCTGTCAAGCCTTCCTGCTTTGCCAGGGATGGTCTGCACCTGTCTTACTAGGACTTTCACATTCTGGCCAAGGTCTTTTCTGCCTAATTAGTTCTTTTTTAAGACGTCTGTCCAGCAGACATTCCAACAAAATAAATTCCAATTTTTATCAAAGTAAAGTGACTCAAATCATTGTCAGGAGTTTGAACAATAAAATTCCTGATGTTGTAGCCCCACTCAACTTGAACACATGCATATATTTCTTGTCACAGAGATGTGGTTTCAATATAGGATCCTGGGATCATGGGATCAGAGGAGGTTACTAGGTTAATGGCCCTAGGACCCTTACAAGCCTAGCCAAGTTAACCCTTGTTCCCAAGAGTGTCTTTTATGAGTAGACACTGAATCAGCAACTATTACTCCCATCTAAGAGGGATACAGGTGGAACCCCCAGTGTGAATTTCCCATTCAATCATCCAAATTACACTAAAATATGGTCAACAAGGGACTCTGATTAACATAGATTGGAAGTCTGTTCCAGAGATGAGGTAACCTGTACAAAACAAATATGTCCCTCCAGCAAGTTGTATTGATGTCACGTACCAGATTAAGGTCCCTTGAGCATGTGACATGTGCACAGTTTGACATGCGAATGTGTAGCATTTCCATTAAGGCAGGGTCAGAGATTGCCTTATATGCAAGGCACAGGTTGCCTCTCAGCAGTCTGTATGACACAGAGTAAAGAGACAGTGATTTCAGTTTGTCCACATATGACATGCGCTGGAGACCCTGAATTTTCTTTGTAAGAAACCTTTGTAATCTGTCCAATTACTGCAAGTGCTTGGAGAGGTATATACCAAAGGGAGCATTATACTCTATTATTGGCCTGATGAGGGATTATAACATCTTTTTCTCTGGAGACAATTCCCTTACTTCTGAGGTGAGCAGTATAGAATGCCCATCTAACTACTTTGGAGACATGGTGATCAAAGGTAAGGTTGCTGTCAACCTGTGTGCCCAGGTCTCTCACCGGTGATTGTGTGCTTAAGGTATTGCTATTTTATGCAGTAGTTTGCAAGAACATAACCCTTGTCGAAGGGATGATAATGCATTTTTTGCATTGAGTTTATGTCCATGACTTTGGCATCAATCATTAGTCTGTAAGTCCTTTTTGCAGGATATTGACATCGTTACAGGACTGAATGACCACTCCTAGTTTGCAGTCATCAGCAAACTTTGTCAGCCACAGACATTTTGTTTTTTCCTGTAAATTCCAAACAGTAGGGGCCCAGGAACAGACCCCTGTGGAACACCACTAGTTACTGGTCTGTGGGAGGAGGTAGAGTCTCCTATTTTGACTGTATGAGTTCTGTTTGTTAGCCAGTTTGCAACCAACCTTACAATATATGGGCTAATACCCAGCTGGGTGAGTTTATCAATAATGCCTGAGTGGGGGATTATGTCAAAGGCCTTGACTACGTCCAGATAGGCTGTATGCAGTTTTACCTTCATCAAGGGCTTTGGCGACTGTCTCAAAGAAGTCCACCAAGTTTAACAGGCACAATCTCCATTTGATGAAGCCAAACTGGCTAGGGTCAACTGTTTGTAGATTACCTATATCTTTGTTGAAAAGATCCATGATGATATGCTCCATGGCCTTCCAGTTAAGGCTGGTTAGGCTTATGGGTTTATAGCTCCTGGGGTCTGTGGATGCTCCCCCTTTATGCAAAGTGATAACTGTAGCTGTTATCCATTCAGCAGGGATGATCAGGAAACCCATACTAAGGCTATGGATGAACAAGGTACGCAGTGGTGTTGCTAATTCCTGTTTTGATCCATTAAGAATGCAGACTGGGATGTTGTCTGGTCCCATTGTGTTTTTAGCCATGGAGAGAGCATTTAAGACTTGCTCCTTGGAGATACTATGTGGGGGACAGGTGGTAGGGATGCTTTGTGGTATATGTGGCAGGGAGAGGGGAGTGTAGTTTGCACTCAATCTGTCAGCCAGCAGGTTGGCTATATCCACTGGTTCTGTATATGTAGTACCATTAACTATAAGTTCTGTGCAAATCTTGGATTTTCCTTTGATGTTTTGGATGTAGCTAAAGAATGCTTTAAGGTTTTCCGTAGCTAGGGATGCTAATTTGAATTCCTAAGTAGCTTTAGAGGACTTTACAAGATGTATTATGTGCCTATTTAAATTGAGGAGGAAGTGCTTCCAGGTTTGAGACCATAACTTCCTACTGTTAGATAGCAATTTCTTCATCTTTTTATATAGTCTGTTAATGGCTGATGTCCACCAGGTGGGTTTCTTCTTCCTTGAGGATCTTGTTTTGGTCCTATCAGGTATGGCAGAGTTAATACAACTGTATAGATGCTTGTATAAAGCACTAGTGTATATCCCAGCTTAGATAATCTCTCCATCAGTGGAGGGAGGGGGTGTGGAGCTAGTTATACCATCATATAAGAGGTTATAATTGGCATTGGTGAAGTTTTTAGTCTAGTTGTTGCTGGGGAGAGGGGGGATCTGGTGTTATTGTTACCTCCATCGAGACTGATTTGTGGTCAGATGTCAGCAGGGAGGGCAGCACACTTGTGGTGGTAAAATGATCCCCCATGTTGGTGAGCACAAGATCCAAAATATTTCAGCTCCTTGTGGGGGAACCAACCAGCTGATCCAGGGCATTTGAGTTAAAATGTTTAGGAACCTTTGGGTGAGAGTGTTAGTACATGTATAATTAACCCAGTCAATAGACGGGTAATTAAAGTCACCCAAAACCAGGGTGTTTGGTTGTATCTTGATCGATTCAAGTAGCTCAAGGTAGGCTAAGTGGGTGTAATGGTTCATGGTTCATGGAGGGGGTCCTATAGCTCACAATGATATGAAGAGGGAGCTTACCAACAGTTAATTGCACCTGGAGTAATTCATGGGAATCACTCTGTGTAATCAGTCTAGAGGTGTATTTGACTTTCATGAATATTGAAACACCACCTACCTCAGTTCTAACACCTTTAGTTTGAGGTCTGAAGGTATGGAAGGAATTGTAACCTGGTAAGGCTGAGGTGCTTTCCACAGGCTTAAGTGAGGTCTCCATGACTGAACAGATGTCAGCATCTTCCAAAGTAAGGACTGCTTCCAGTGAATGCAGTCTCAGATTTAGACTCCTAACATTGAGCAGCATAATCATGAGTTTGTTTTTTGATGGTCGTATTACATTGGGAGTTTTTTCCTTGTGAGACTGCCTAAAAAAGCACTATGGGGGTGGCAAGAGTCTTAGCTGGTAACTGAAATCCCAGATGAAGACCATCTCTGGCAACGCAACATCTGTCGTTCATGTCATCTCAGGCTGACAGGTACTGGATCCCCTTAGAATGACACCAGAACCTAAGCCAGTTATTGAAGTCAATCATTTTTTGTTTGTATTGAGACATCATTCTGGGTGAAGGTAAAATGCTGCTTAAGGCTAAGGACATACCTGCCTGGGACACATAATCAGAGAGTTCAATCATGTCTCTCTTCATACAGTTCAGTGAGGTACATCTCAAGTCATTCACACCAACATGGACTATGAGGGAGTTATAACAGTATCTGTTGTTGAGAGACTTGATTGCATGTGTGATGTGTCAGATCCTGGCACCTGACAGACAGCTGACCATGACCTTTTCCTTATCCAGTCTGGTGAGTGGGATATCTGTGTGTCTCACAATGGAGTCACCTATGACTAAGATGTTTGGTTTTGTGTTTTGCCTAAGGGGCTTGTCTGGTGGGACACTGTTGTGTGAGCTATTATGTGTAATATGTTTAGCAGAGGCTGTACTATGTGAAACGTGTTTGTGAATGGAAGGTCTGTGATGTTTAGGTAGGTTTCTGATGAGGACCTCTGCTTATGTAGGTATGTGTGTTGTTGGTTTGGATGGTGAAGGACATGAGGTGTGTGTGCTAACAGCCTGCTCTGTGTCAGATGTACTGACAGGTGTATGAGAGAGCATGGATTCTAGATTCTTAATATAGATGCATCTCTCACATACATCTTGAATTTGTGTAAACTAGAAAAAGAGGGTTGTCAATGCAGATGAGGCAATTGCTACACTGCCTCAGGATGCCCATGTTGACCAAGCTGGCTGGAGAAACTGTGGAAAATTGTCCATCCATAGTGCAAGGTAAATCAATGTGGTCAGAAAAGGAAGAGGACAAGAAGGACCGGGTAAGATAGATGAACAGGAGACGAGATCTAAATAGGAAGGGCTAGTGGGTGAGACTTATGATGGTACCACAGAGGCTATGCTTGGTGTTTCACCTGACAGTGGAGCAGGACCACAAGAAACCTCAGAAGGAGCACTAACACTATTAAAAGGAAAATGTGACAAGCAAGAAGTTTGTGTCTATAATCTGCAATTGTGTTCACCCCTGCACAGCAGTGTGAGATGTCCTCTATGCTCAGACAGAGTAGAGCATCTAATACAAGGAATTGATGAAGAAGTTCAAACTGAGTCCTGAACCAATGAAAATCTCAATTGGAGCCCTGAACAAATGATAAAAAGCTTAAACTAAGCCCCGAATCAGTATCCTTTAATTAGTTAGTTAGTTCTACTGCACTTATCCATAGCTCTCCCTCTCTTTCTATATTTAGCTCCTGTTTCTATATTTAACACCTATCATGCCCTGAGGCTTACTGGAAACTGCAGCATGGGGGTGTCAGTATTTGTCAGAGCCAAAATTTTAACTTATTGAAGTCCAAGTTACACACAAAATGATTATTACTTCATAGTAAGTTATAGATCATCTTCCATGGCCACTGCTAACCATAATAGCTATCTAATGCTTTCAACTATCCATCAAAAAATGTCTGATATCTTACAAAGGATAAACATACACATTGTTTCCTTAAACTTGTAAATTCTAACTCCTTGGAGCAAATAATCAACATTCAAAGGGGCCCTGATACCACTGATCTTGACCTCATGGGTTTGGCCTCTTTCTTCATACATTCACATTCAAAGAGGCCCGAGTACCCTTGATCTTGACCTCATGAGCATGGCCTCTTCCAACATGCATACCCGTATATCATTATCCCTTATTAAATCAGGCAATTAATCAATTATGTCTTCCATTTCCCTTACTAATACATTTGTGTTTATGAACTTCATTAAAAGTAATGTTATCCAGCTACTTGTGACCTAATAAAATTGAACTGTAATCTAGACTCTTCCGAACGATTTGCTAAAGCGGCCATCTATGTATCTGATGTCTACTCACACTTAAGAAGTTGAATTGATAAGGAAATCCTTGTCCATACCAAATTATCTGGGAAATTCAAAGACAACCCCCCAGTGGAATGAAAATATAAATAGGGCAGCACAGTGGTGCAGCGGTTAATGCTGTCGCCTCACAGCAAGAGGTTCTGTGGTTCGATTCTCGGCTGGGGTGCCTTCTGTGTGGAGTTTGCATGTTCTCCCTCTGTTTGCATGGGTTTCCTCCGGGTACTCCGGTTTCCTCCCATATTCTAAAGACATGCTTCTGGAGCGTTTCTCCCCGGGCCTCCGCTGAAAACAGGATCTGTGGAACCTAGTCAGACTTTCCCGGTCAACAAATGTTAAATAAAAATAAAATAAATAAAATTATAAATAAATAGACTATATAATAAGATGAATAAATTACTTAATACCTGTAATGAAACATGCAGCAGCTACCTGAATAGAGCAAGTTAAATTGGATAGCAAAGTTATGAAATGCAGATCACAGTAAGCACCTCTCCCTGGCAGGGGAGCTCTCCTCACGCAGGTCACTACAGGGAGACAGGGAAGTGTTAGAGCTAAAGGGTTATGGATCACTGATAGCAAGAACTGAGGGAAGCCTGAAGTTAAAGGTAGTTGTAGGAAACCAAAAATAATAAAAAAAATGAAAAGCAATGGTCTCAGGAAGCTCAGAATGATCTGAGCTTGTATACAATGACACTATCAACTCACATACAAAGAAAATTAGAAACAGTCTACCTGAGACATTCATTGCCAGTTTTACTTTGTCTACAGCTGTAAATGTTCCACAGATTCCTCAGTCCCAGTTACTCATTTATAAATATTATGTAACAAGTCCTCTCAGCTGTTTCTGTAGCTAAGAATACCACAGCTATTGGACTAGATAACTTGCCAGAATGCCTGAATATTAGTAATATATATAAGCTGTATGCTCCCTTTCTTTAACCTGTTCAATCTAAATGATTCCTCAGGTCACATTCATGAAGCCAGGAATCCAGCCATTGTAAAGCCCCTACATAAAAGTGACCCATTCGCTGGCCCTGATAACTACAAACCTTTTAGCCTCACTAGCCTTATATGTAAAGCTTTGGCACATATCATTCCTGACCATGTTAAAGCACTGAAAACCTCTTACCCTTGGATTATCACTAGTTCTGCTTTGTCAAAGGCGTGTCTTGCCTCCTTGCCTTCTCAGAGGTGATCTCTGCCTGACATACAAAGCTATGTCAAACCCAGAGCTGTTGGACATGCTCCACTTAAAGAAATCCCTCCGAGCTACACACTCTAGGGACCTAAACCTTGTCACCACAATAAACAGAACATGCCGGAGGGATAGATTCCTGTCCCAGAAACCTCCCATACTCTGGAATAAACTACCGATCTATATCAAACAAAGCTCCTCATTAGCACTCTTCAATAAAAATCTTGATGATTGGATGGGAAATAGGAAATTCACCCCAGGGATCACCTCTGTGGCTCTGCCCGACAGTGGCACAGGAAAATAATTTTCTTGGGTGGCAAAAGCCAGGGTACCTTTTTGGCTGGGCTTGTATAATCCCCAGGGCTGATAGCCTAATACCTACCTATGAACCTATGAACTTTGTTAACTTTTTCCTAGAGGTCACACTGAAGCAGTGGATAGTAGTTATACAATTTATGCAGCTTATGTTGACATATCCAGATAATATGATAGTATTCCCAATGCAGGTATTATTAACAGACTCATAGACTTGGTCATCTATACGTATGTTGTACTATGGACAGCTAAAAGAAACTGTTCAGTTACACATGCCACCTCAGAAAGTAAAATTGTTACCTTTGCTGTCCTGCAAGGATCAGTATTTAGGCCTCTCACATTCACCATTTACTTCTCCAACCACTAAACCAATAACCTTGGCCTACACTTATCTACATTTTCAGATGATTGCAAACTTGTTGTTATTTGTTCTCCTGCAGATATGACTTTAGTACATCAATGGTTAGACCACATTGATAACTATCACAATGACAATGGCCTCAAAAGTCAAAAATGTAGTATAGTCAAATTTGATAAACAAAATGTTCCAAATTCTCCTTCTACATACATGAGTGAGGGTGGCAGTAATCTCCTTTCCTGTTCAATTTGGGACATACATTGTAGAATAAACCTTGCACTCAAAGTGGAAACAAGAAAGGAATGATACGGTGAAACTGGAAATGGAAGAATATTTGGCAGTTATTATAATGATATTTATTCCATGGTTAACTGTGTATAGCCAAGGGCTGATCTGGTAGCACTGTCTGGCTAAGTGACTTGCTCAGTTACACAGTAACTATGGCAACCAGTACTATAGGAAGAAGCATGTTAACACTTAAAATCCTTTATCCTTTGCCATGATCTGCTAGGCAATCTTTGCTAAAGTTCTTGATTCATAGACTTTTCAACTGCCAGTAACCATTGATTAAGTATTACATTGTAGAAAAAGTGGTGCAAGCTTCAAAGTTAAAATGTTATATGCAGTTGTGATATTAACTCACAGATCTATTACGTAAAGGAGCTATTGCTGAGATATGATTTATCTGTATTATGCTTTTAACTTCATAATGTACTGCTCCTCTGTTCTGGAGCTCATGATATTTCTTTTCAATTCCTTAGTTCAGTTTTCCTCTATGTCCAACAGGAAAAAAATATCAATGGTAAAATGCAATTAATGAAAAATTCTTTAGTGTTGGTGTTTGGAAGCTTGTTCCTTTGACCGGAGAGTGAATAACTTGTATTTCATGTAATATGCACTCCTTTACTGAATCCAGTTGATGTATTTATGCCCCTTATGAATTTTATAATGTTTAAAAATTGTTTTTATTTATAGAGAATAACTTAGCAGTACATTTTTCATCCATTATGGAACTGAATGTGAAATTAGACTAGCAGCCATACTTATCATAGCTAACCTTTCATTTATACCAATAGTCAGTCTTTACCTTGAACCAAAAAAGTCAGCTTTCATGATTTTTCCTCATCTAGAATAGGAAGATTATCATTTGTAACATATTTTAGGTATGCTCAGGCATAGCAGATACTGTTAACAAAATTTGCAGCTCTGTTGGTTTACATGGACAAAGTCCTGCCAATGACCCAGACAATCCAAGTATGATTAGTGGAAGAGTTGTTCTCTGATGTTGGCATAGGGAAGGATGGGTGTGTGCATATCTTTGGAGGGGAGAGAACAGAATAGGGTTTTGTTATGCTGTAATCCCTAAAAAGTGGGGCAGTAATGGCCAGAGTATTAACTTGCATTTGTTTTACCATGGCATGAATGCAGTAGTTTTTTTTCAGAATTTATTTATTTATTTTATTTATTTATTTTACATTTGTTAACCGGGATAGTCCGACTGGACGTGAGTCCATTTACAGCAGAGGCCTGGGGAGAAAAGCTCCAAATTCTTATACAGAAGTGATAAACGTATACTGTAGGTAATGTTCTACATTATTTAAGATTAATAATAAACATATTTATGCACACCTTATTTTGCAACACAGTTCAACAAACACTTACATTTACAATGCACTTGTTTTTAAATCAGCTTCCAGTTATGATAAACAGGTTTCTGTGAGTATAATAGAAAAACAAGCAGATAGTGGTTAAAGATGATTATACTAGTAGGAAGACAAGAGTTAAGAGTTAGTCCGAGAGGGGATTACATTTTATAGTGGGAGTTCCTGAGTTTGTAGAAGATCAATAGGAGACTGCATTAATCCTTCCTGCAGTGGGAGTTACTGATTTTGTAGCAGAACAATAGGCGACTGCATTAATCTTTGCTGCAGTGGGAGTTACTGAGTTTTTAGCAGAACATTAGAAGACTGCATTAAACATTGCTGCAGTGGGAGTTACTGAGTTTCATAGTAGAGCATCAGGGGACTGCATCTACAATTCTGTTATGCAGTTACAGGACAGAATGAAAAAATGAATGAAAAAAAGTTACAGGACAGTGTCTTAAGCGGTGCATGGGCATAACCAAGATTTTAATAGGTGTGACTTGAGATAATTTTTGAACTGTACAGTTGAGGGAGCTGTGGTCACAGAATTGGGGAGGATGTTCCAGTTTTTGGCAATGTTGTGAGAGAAAAGAGCTTTTCCTGTGGAGTAATTGGCTTTAGAGATACAGAGGAGAGGTTTTTCTGAGGAGCGGTGGGGGCAATTTGTTGTATAGTGGGTTAGGAGTTTGTTTAGGGATGGGGTTTTGTCAGGATGTCTTACTATATTGTAGGCTAGTATCAGTTGTTGATAGTTATTAGTTGGGTGAGTTCTAACCATTTGAGGTCTTTTAGTGCCTGACAATGATGGGTTTTGTAGTTACAGTTGTTAGCAAATTTTGCAATTTTATTATAGCAGGACTCTAGTTGTACAAGATCCTGTTTTCTAGGGTTGGTAAGGATAGGTGCAGCATACATGAGTGTAGAAAGTAGGTGAGTTTGGGTGAGTGTGATGCGTGCTTGATCAGATAGGAATTTCTTGTGTCTATATAAGGTACCCATCTTTTTATTGATTTTTTTATTGTTAGTGATATATGGGTGTCAAATAGTAGTTTATTATCAATAGTTACTCCTAGTAGTTTGGTGTTGTCAGTAGGGGAGATGTTAGTGCCATCACTGGACATGATTGTAAAAGAGGATTGGGTGGTTTTAGTTTTGTTAGGAGAAAATATGAGTAACTTAGTTTTGTTTGGATTGAGTATAAGTTGGATCTGGGTGATCCAACTTTCTACTGAGGTAAAGGATTCCTGGGTACGTTTTTGCAGAGTAGTGAGAGATGGCACTGTGCAGATGAGAGTCGTGTCGTCTGCATATTGTATTAGAGTGGCATGTTGGGAGGACCTGTGGAGGTCGCTGGTGAATATTGTGAAAAGTAGTGGACCCAGTATTGAACCTCGGGGGACTCCTACAGTGGTTGGGAGTAATGGAAATAGTTTGTTTTGCCATTGTACAGATTGTTGTCTGTCTGTTAGGTAGCTTTTAAACCATGCTATGGTAGATGAAGAAAAGGATAGGGAGGTCAGAAAGTCTAGAAGTAAGGGGTGTGATACCATGTCAAATGCCTTAGATATGTCTATGAATATTGTTGAGATGTAGTTGTTGTTATTTCTTTATTGGTTAATTGTGTTTGTGAAAGAGAGGAGAGCAGTAGTGGTGCTGTGGTGTTGGTGGAAGCCATGTCGTGTGGGATAGAGGAGATTGTTAGTATTTAAGAATTGCATCACTTGAGAGTGAATGCATCTTTTCAAAATTTTAGCTAAGGGGGGGTAGGATAGCTATGGGACGGTAGTTGGAAAAATCATAAGAGTTTCCACCTTTATGAAGGGGGAGAATGTATGACACTTTCCATAATTGTGGGATGTAGGATTCCTGAATGGA
Organism: Protopterus annectens; assembly: GCF_019279795.1. Taxonomy (NCBI): domain Eukaryota; kingdom Metazoa; phylum Chordata; order Ceratodontiformes; family Protopteridae; genus Protopterus; species Protopterus annectens. The sequence continues at coordinate 1,535,299,545 of NC_056733.1, forward strand.
TCGATTTATAAGGATGGAAACAGGGTAAGACAGTGAATCAGCTGCTGTTTTTAAGAATTTGGCTGGTAGGTTGTCTGCAGCAAGGGTGGGAGGTTTAAGTTTTAATAGCAGTTTTTCGATAGTTGCGGTAGGGACAGGTGATAGGGTGAGGGTTGGGGTATTTTTGGTGGGTTGGTTTGGGGTTTGGGGTGGGTTGTTATTGGAGAGTTGTGTAGAGAGGGATAAGATGCTTTTTGTGAAGTGGTGTTTAAATTGGGAAGCAATATCTGCAGTGTTGTCGTTAGTGGCTGGAGTTGGTGTGGATGTTTTGCCTGGTTTAAGTAGTGAGTTGATGGCATGCCAGAATTTTTGGGGGGTTTTATTGTGTTTATGTTGAACATGAAGGAAGTAGTTTTGTTTATCAAGTACTGTTTGTTTTTTTGCTTGGTTTCTTAGTTGTTGGTAGTTTTGTTTGGATGAGTTAGTCTTTTCTGTTTTCCATGTTTTCCATGCTTTATCCCTGGCTTTTAGAAGGCCTCTTATGTCCCTGCTTAGCTATGGTGCATGGTTTGTTTTTACTTTGATTCTTCTAATGGGTGCTATTGAGTTGAGAACATTGATGAAAGTGTTATTAAAGTATTCAGTTGCTTGGTCTAAGTTTAATGTTAGCAATGGGTCCCACTTACAATGTTTTAGGATATGGTTGGGATTTTCACTGTTAAAATTACTTTCATCTCTTACTTGTCTAAAGATTATAGGGTTTGAGGGATTTGTGTGCCTTCGCTGTAGGAATGTGGGAAGGTGATCACTGAGGCTGTCTGAAAGACATCCGGAGAAATATTTTTGTTTAGGGCAATTAACTAATGTCCAGTCTAGGATTGATTGCTTATTGGATTTTTTATATATTCTAGCTGGTTCATGGATGAGCTGTGCAAAGCCATAGAGGTTTATATGGTTTGTAGGAATATTGGAGTTGCAGGCTAACCAGTCTGTATTTAGATCACCTAATAGAATTGATTCCTGTGTGAGGTTATCTGAGGCATTGTAAGATCTCTTCTATGGTGGAGCAGTTATTGCCTGGTGGGATATAGCAACAGATGATGTTAATTTTTTTGGTATCATTAATGAGAAGAGTTGAGATTAAGGTTTCGGCATTTTGAAATGGAGGAATTGAGTTATTGAGGAGGTTTATGTTTAGAGTGTTTTTAAATAATATGGCTACACCACCTCCCCTTCTAATTGCTCTATCATGCCTTAGTATGTTGTAGCCTGGTGGGAGAAATTCCTCATTTTGTATATTGGGTTTTAACCAGGTTTCTGTAATTGCGACTATATCTGGGGAGTAATGTTTTATAAATGCATGCAGATCAGGGAGTTTGTTTGTTATGCTTCTTATATTGATGCTAATGATAAGTAGGTATGATTTATGTCTAGGTGGGAGTAAGGTATTGTTGGGTCCTGGGTTTGGGTGTATGTCTCCTGATGTGAGTAGTTGTTTATCAAGTAGTAATGTGTGTTTTATTTTATATGTTATTTTTATGTAGTATACACAAGATAGTTTAGTGGTATTTGTTGTTGTTATTTGGAATTTATGTATGTGTAGCATTTGGCTGTCTTTGAAAAGTGTAGCACTAATGGGGAAAGATGTGTATGTGTGTGTGTGTGTGTGTGTGTGTGTGTGTGTGTGTGTGTGTGTGTGTGTGTGTGTGTGTGTGTGTGTGTGGTATGGTGTACATGTTTGTGATGTGGTAACTGCTATTTAGTGTAGGTGAGGTATGATGGTATGTTGTAAGGTTTGTTAGTATAATAAGGGTGAGCAGAAGACAGGTTAAGAAGAATTTCATTTTGTTTCTGTTAGGGATAGTAGTTTGGTGAGGTGAAGGTCGGGAAAAGATGATTTGAGATATGACGTGTTTAAAAGTAGGGGGTAATGTTTAGATTGCTAGAGGTGTGGGAGTTTGATTGGTAGTGTGGGCTGTAGTGGGATAGGTTAATTTGGCTGTGGGTGTGGTTTAGTAGGGTTAAATGTAGAGGCACTGGGGGAGGGTGGAATTTGGGGCAGGGCAGGGGAGCAGAGTGAGCCCGCAGGACGAACAGAGCAGGTAGAGCCAAAGGATGGACAAGCCACAGTGAGAAAAACAATCTGTAGCTGTAAAAAGACTACAGCTAAGAAGTAAGTATTGCTATAGAGTGTTTGTAATCTAAAACCAGGAAAAAAGCATAATGGACAAGGATAGAAATATGTGAGGTGAGTCAGGAAAGGATAAGAATGAACAGGGTAAGAGGAGCTGTAAGAAAAAGGGTCTAACTACGTTCATAGCCAGGGGTTAATAATATTAGAGTACAGTCTAGTTTAGGGGTATAGTGCCACCTAGTGGTGAAGAGAGCAATGGCAGCAGGGAATAATACTTCAAATATTAAATCTAGTGAAGGAATTAGGAAAGAAAAGTTGGAAAATTGAGGAGGGGAAAAGGGTACAAGCGGGCTGCTGTTGGCTGCTATCTTGTGGGAGGCAAGATGTAATACTAAATAGTTAACAAGGAAAAAATAAAATAGTGATTTATAATCAGATATTGTAGTATTATGCTACGTACACTGAGCCTTTTTTTATTAAGGGGAATGATGCTCTGAAGGGCACGTTGAGGGTAAGGTGTCTTCCCAGGATACCTGCAGGTGGTGTTCTTTCCAGTAGTTGCTGCGGAGCTTTGTTTTCCTTCCTGTGTAGTTTTAGTGCCTTTCCTGGGTAGGAAAATAGAGGGAGCCCACAGGTAGTAGATCTGAGCCTTTTTTATTAAGGGGAATGATGCTCTGAAGGGCACATTGAGGGGTAAGGTGTCTTCCCAGGATACCTGGAGGTGGTGTTCTTTCCAGTAGTTGCTGTGGAGTTTTGTTTTCCTTCTTGTGCAGTTTTAATGCCTTTCCTGGGTAGGAAAATAGAGGGAGCCCATGGGTAGTAGAACTGTGCCTTTTTTTATTAAGGGGAATGATGCTCTGAAGGGCACGTTGAGGGTAAGGTGTCTTCCCAGGATACCTGGTGGTGATGTTCTTTCCAGTAGTTGCTGTGGAGCTTTGTTTTCCTTCCTGTGTAGTTTTAATGCCTTTCCTGGGTAGGAAAATAGAGGGAGCCCACAGGTAGTAGAAATGAGCCTTTTTTTATTAAGGGGAATGATGCTCTGAAGGGCACGTTGTGGGTAAGGTGTCTTCCCAGGATACCTGGAGGTGGTGTGCTTTCCAGTAGTAGCTGTGGAGCTTTGTTTTCCTTCCTGTGTAGTTTTAATGCCTTTCCTGGGTAGGAAAATAGAGGGAGCCCACGGGTAGTAGAACTGAGCCTTTTTTTATTAAGGGGAATGATGCTCTGAAAGGCACATTGAAGGTAAGGTGCCTTCCCAGGATACCAGGAGGTGGTGTTCTTTCCAGTAATTGCTGTGGAGCTTTTTTTTCCTTCCTGTGTAGTTTTAATGCCTTTCCTGGGTAGGAAAATAGAGGGAACCCACGGGTAATAGACAGGAGGCGCAACGAGCAGCCAGACTGCGGGACCGCTAAGCAGAGATGGTGCACACACCATGTAGGTGTAGTTGATTTAAAAATCAAGAAAGTACTATCAAAAAATTGAAGAGAAGAGCAATGGACCACTCACTGGCATGAGTTGCATATCCCCTAGCCATGAAGAGGGCTAGGAACTTTAAATAATGCCTCTAGTGCTGGAATGGTACAACATCTGTGCAGAACTTGATGGCTGCTTTTTGGAGTTGGAGTAGGCTTGATGGTGGGCAGTCCAGGTACAAAAAGCATTAAAAAAATCTCAGATACTGTAACAAAAGAACAAAATATGACTTCAGCTCTGAACTGTTTTCTGTATCTTTCACTGTTCAAAACAAGCCTTATCAAACTGGATAACCAATTTCATTTTTTGATTTGACAAATGTGGCAAATCTTTAATGGGGGCTTTCCAATTTACATTAGTAACAACTAAGTTAATACCATTATGAAAAAAGTATAAGTTTAAGATGTATGCTGAAACTGGGGGGGGGGGGGTATACATTGCCAAAACCCTAAACATTAATGCATAGTCCTGTAGAACATCAGGATTTGAAAGGACAGTCCTATACAGTGCCCTTTCCTAGCTGATCACCGCCCTTTTTGTCACTGGTGATATATGGATTGGAATTCAGCTCATTATACCAATTCAGGAGTCTATGCTGAAGAAACATGGAATGTAAGATGTTCACCACAACAGGAGATCAAGAAGAATATAAAAAGAGAGAGAGAGAGAGAGAGATTCATGCATTATCTTCCCCATCGGCACCCTGTACTATGATCTCTTTTCTCATCTGTACAAGATTATGCCTAGAGTTCTTCATATTTGTCAGTTAAGATTATTAGTTCATTTCAGACTTTCTTGCTGAAAGACCTAAATATGGTACAAAGTAATGCTGGAATGTACTTGCCAACGCAATAATCCCCTCAGTTTATTAGTGTATTTATGTGTATTGGTCTATTCTCTTGCTTTTTACAAATTCACTTTGATTGATTGATTGATTGATTGATTGATTGATGTTCATGTGTTTACTGGGATAATCCTCTGAGAAAAAGTTGATACAGTTACACATTTTTTATTTCTGCTTGTAAAACCTCCATATATTCTACTGCTACAAAATTCTACCGCCTTCCCCCTAAAAATACCACTGAATACCTCACTCAACTGTACTTCCTGGGATTTTGTAACTATAGCAATAAGCAATGGCTTAGCTATTGGTGTGGTCTATTTTGATTCAGAGAAGGACTTTGCTGGAGTCTTGCCATAACATATTTATGAATAAATGGTATTATGTGACATTTGATATAATTTCATGTAGTACTAAGCTTGTATCAGAATTATTTTGTTACACTCTGATGCGTACATGTATGACTAACAGATCAAGGGAATTTTTGGATGACATGAAGAGTGTGTAGAAGAATGCCAAAGTTATTCAAACAAATGCAGTTCTGTTTAATAAACTTATCATTTTTACTACTAACTTGCATACTTAAGGTCTTCATTGCATGGAAATGACTATAAGCTGCAAATTAATTATATGGGATACTGTGCAGCTTGCTGGGTCAATCAATAAGGTGTCTACTTCACTGCTTCAAGGTTCAAGATTTATTTATGACCTCCAGTCACTTTCTTTGTAGAGATTTTTTTCTCCATGGCTGTGAGGGTTTCCTCCACTAACTCCAATTACCACCCAAAATATATTGGTTGATTAACTACTTACTCTGCACGTAAAAATCAACTGCCAATCATTAGCAGACCAGAGTTCCGCTGTGGCGACCCCTAACCGGGAAAAGCCGAAAGACACAACAACAACCTACTTACTCTATAGTATCTGTGCACATTGCATTTACTCATCCCTTTGTAGTACAACCATGGCTAAAAAGAGTCCAGTTGAGAAACGAATAAATTTAAAAGTTAAAATTAAATATAGAAAATGTGTGTCAAATTATAATAAATGATGCACCTTGGGTATAATAAATATAAAAGCAATTAATACCATGCTAATGACTATAGGAAGTGGAAAATGAAAAAAGAGCTCAGGTCAGTTATTAGTAATTAATGGACTTCACAAAATATAGTTAGAATAAGTCCTAGTAGACCTCCAAGACAATTAGAAAAAACATTAAATCAAGAGATATGAAATTGGGGTTCCTGTTGAAACTGTGGCAATCTCAACTGCGATATCGGAAACAGGGACAATAAAAGTGTAAATATAGAGGGGAATTATATATACATACGTCTAGGGGAACTTCATCTCATATCCACCTCTTGGTAACCTTTTTGAATTCAGAGGTAGCTCTAACACTGTGTAGCACAGCTCTCTAGCATGAAGACATGCGGTACCACAGAGATTTGGCTCAGTGGCTGTGCTACATGCCAATGAGGCAGTACAGGGAAGAGGACCATGCTACTTAGCTGTCTGTTCTCTTGTCAGAAAAATATGTATTAGTGTATGTATTAGTTATATGCTTAGTGCATTTAAAGCTTGAAAAGGGTTAACACATTTATTCTATTTCACACTGCATAAATCCGTACGAATTGCAGAAAGCTTTCTAACCTTGAATTGTCATGCAATATGCACAGCTATTGCTTATGCTTTTGGAAACTTACAAGGAAGCAGATAATTTCTGCTTGTGTCAGGAAAATAATGAATAGAACAATGCCACTTGTATTAACGTTATGAGACTTAGACAAGGAGTTCCGCTTGTGCTGTGAGAAAATTCACAGCTGCAGAAGCTATAGATAATCAAAACAAAGACTGCTTGAAAATATGAACTGCAATAAGCATTTGCTTGTGCCTAAGTTAGAGAAGTACCTTGAAATGTAACACATGTATTAGAACTATACAATAGAAGCTTGTAACGGGCTAGGGCCCACTAAGGCCAGGTTGTTTTTCTCAAAATGTTTTTCATAAATCCAATCATGTCAGCAGAAAATCTGAGTAACATCTGCTGTAAAACAATACTGAAAGTTGTGTTTGATTACGTCAGCCATAGAAGGCCATGTCTTGTAGAATAGTATAAGAATAGCATACTTCCTGTTAGTAGTTAGGCAAAATCCTGTATTTGCATGTTTTTGTCTCCTTGCAGCAAGTCATTAAATGTGCCTTAACTGAACCTTACGTGTATTGGTCTTTGAAGTTTTTTCCTTTGACAGATTGGTCCTTCGGACTGGAAACCCTCACTTCGCCTTGGATCAGATGGGCCAGGTGGCTTGAAACCGTACGGGGAAGAAACCACATCGGTTCTTATTTGAAAAGCCCTCCGACTGAATTGTCGTACAAAAGAGGCCAGCCACTTTCTGATCTGCGACTGAAGGATGGGTTTTCATGAACCAGGTGATCAATCACAAAGGCTCAGGTAAGGTGAATCTACCCTTTTTTTTCTGTTTTAGATCAGGGACTAGATTGTTATTGTTTTTGTCAGGACTATATTTTTATAAGTCAAGGACAAAAAAGATTACTGTCTTGTCATAGATCAGGGAAAGAGCAGGTAGGCAGTCATTCTGAAGAGAGTATAACAAAATCCATGGTACCACGTTAAAAATAAGGAGTTATGTAACGATTAAAAGGGTAAAACAGAATGGGTAATAATTACACAAAAATACCCCAAAATCCGCCGTTAACCGAAGACGCGAAATACATGCAGTCACAGTGTGCTGATAATATTAAATACTATTCAAAATGGGTTAATAAGTATGAATTTGACAGTAAATTAGAAAAATCCTCACTTGTTAAACTTGTCAAACAGCTTAAAACCGATTCCAAAGGTCCGGTAAAAAAGCAGCGCCAATTAGGAATTCCTCAGGCACACAGGTGGATTGAGGAAGTAAACCATAGGGAACAAAAAAGCAATAATTCAAAAGCAATGTTTTTAGATAAGGAGGACAATAACTTAGTAATAGCATCGGCCCCTCCACCTCCCTTACCAAAATATGAAGCAAGTGAACAAGTTAGTCCACCCCCGCGATATCCTGCTGTTACCATAAATAGAGACACTACGAAAGCAAAACCGTTTATTAGAGATCCCATCGAGACCAGGTCTCGAACACGGGCAGGTAATTCAAAAGGGGACATTGAATTATATTCAATGGGTAGAAATTCACGATCTATGAGTGAAGAAGAAATATGCCCACTTATAGAAGTGCCTAATCCTCAGGCAGGGCAAGAAGGTCAGGACCCAACTATTCTAGTGTATAGACCCTGGACTCCAGAAGACATTGGGAAAGCCACTGAGGGAATTCCCCATCCAAAAGTTAATTTCAGAATGTTCTTAGAAGATTTACAAGGAATGAGGCTGAGTTATAATTTAAATGGAGAAGAGGTAGAAAAAGTAGTCAGACAAATTGTGGGACCAGATTGGCACATGATTAGTGGCAACTGGAATCCCCATGACGCTGCGCTCAGGCCCCTCCCACATAGCAGCGCAGAGTTAGACAACAGAGTAAAAGGTCTTACAGACCGCATCTCTGAGAAATGGAAGCCTAGGGCAGACTGGACTTGCATTAATCAATGCATCCAACAAGAAGGTGAAACTATTGACAGATATTATGCCAGACTGTTAGAATGTTTTAATAACCATTGTGGAATGCAGATTCCTGAAGATCAGACACACGATTCCCCATATGAGCAGCAGCTAAAGAATGCATTTTTGAAAGGCAGCATTGCACCCATAAGCAGTTTTATTACAAAGCACATGGTAGATCATCGTACAAGCAGGTTACAGTCATTACTTGAATATGCTAGGCATGCCGAAAGGCATTTTAATAGCAAAAAGAAAAAGAAAGCCCAAGTATTTTCTGTAGAAGATGGAGCAGAAGTTTATGTAGTACAGTCGGGGAAAAAGGGCAAGAGAAATGCCCAAGGAAGCAAACAATCTGATCAGCGATCAGAAGACTTTGAAGGGCGAAAGAAAAGGGGTGAATGTTTCAAATGCGGTAAAAAGGGACATTTGGCAAGGGATTGCAAGAAAAACAAGAAGGCAACCACGGAAGACAAGGAGGGTGAGGACTGACTATATGATAGTCAGGAATCACTAGAAGGGGATAGCAGAGAAATGACAAATGAGAATATGACAGAGGGAGTAGAGGATGTGACAGAAGAAATAGAGGAAGTGCAGGAAGTTACGGATAGTGAAGAAAATGAAATATTGGATTTAGCTTTATTGAGCTTAGAGCTCTATTTAGCAGACACGAAACCAGAAGTTACACTCCTGGTAGAAGGGAGGGAAGTCAAATTCTTGTGTGACTCAGGGGCATCACGGACCCTGATATATCCCTCCAAACTGCCAGAGAATTCAGAGTCACTTGATTATATATTAGTGAAAGCAGCTAATGGACAGCTGTATCGGGAGCCCCTCTCCCATAATATTGCAATAACTGATCCTGTTTCAGGATTGACCCAGAAAAGCAAAATTGTTGTTTCTGCAAAGTGCCCAGTGAATCTCTTGGGCAGAGACCTTATGCAGCTATTTGGTATAGCAGTAGTTCCGACTATGCAGAGTATGGAAGCACAGCGACAAATTGATACCTTTGCAGTGCAAACGGAGGGTGAAATGTTTTATTGGTACAGCCAGGACTTGGTTACAACTGGTCCAGGGGCAGTGACCGAAGAGTGGATGAATATAGCCATCAGCAAGTTCCCCTCCCTTGACATTGATAAACAACATTTGTTGCACTGTACTCTGTATTATTGTAACACACCAGGACCTGATAAGGAATATGAGCAAGAATTGTTTAGAAATCGTGCAAACAGATTGATATTACGTCATCTGTACTGGGACATGGAAGGGAGCAGTGTAGCCAGCTGTTCATTGCCTCAGGAGTTCTTTGCACTCTATAAATCTAATCGATTACCACATGTTAGCTTAACTAAGGACAAGACTGTAAAATGGGTAGACCTAGGAGAAAAAGTCATGAGATGGGAGAAACAGACAGAGTTAGAACTGTCAGAACAAGGAATACAAAGGGAGAAGCTGAATTGGATAACTCAGACCCACCCAGCTGTACACTTGCAGCCTAGCAAGGACAGCTATTTGGCACTCCTATTAAAGGAGGAAGAGAATGCCTTACAGAATATACCAGAAACCCTTTGGTCAACATTAAAGTCAGATGTGGGACTCATTTGTACAGCGGGACCAGTTACTATCATGCCAAAGTCAGCATTTAGACCACAGAAAAGACAGTATCCCTTAAGAAAAGATGCAGAGGTAGGAATCAAACCTATTATAGCAGCTTTACTTAAGGAAGGGGTGCTGGTGGAATCTCCTGATTCACCATGTAACACACCCTTATTTCCTGTTAAGAAAGCGAATGGAGAGTGGCGTATGGTCCAAGATTTACAAGCTGTAAATGACGCAGTAATACCAAGGGCACCTATGGTGCCAGACCCACACACTCTATTGAATGATTTAAAACCTCAACAGAAATATTTTTCTGTGATAGATATCAGCAATGCATTCTTTTTGATACCGATACACCCTGACAGCCAATATTGGTTTGCATTCACATTTCAGGGGAAAAGGTATACATATACGCGACTACTGCAGGGATATTGTGAAAGTCCGACAATATTCTCACAAGAAATGGCAAGCAACTTGGCGGGATTTACCCCACTGAGAGGTAGTCAGATTTTACTTTATGTTGATGATATCCTGCTGGCGGCCCCCACCCAGCAAGATTGTAAAGAAGATACCATAGCGCTATTACAATTTTTAGCCACTGAAGGACATAAAGTAAACAAAAATAAACTGCAGCTTTGGAGAAAACAATTTAAATACTTAGGATATGTAATATCCAAAGAGGGTAGGACATTAGATGAGGACAGAAAAGTAGCAATTTTACAAGCACCAAAACCCACTACCAAGAAGGAAATGATGTCCTTCCTGGGTACGACTAATTTTTGCCAGAGCTGGATTCCAAACTACGCCTTGGAATCTGCACCGCTGACTAACCTGATATATAAAAAGCCTATGGCAGCACAGGATTTGTTACAATGGACACCAGAAGCAGAATCTGCTTTCTGCAAACTGAAACAGTTAATAGCGTCCTCATTAGTTTTAGGCTTACCAAACTATCATAAACTTTTTTTCCAAACTGTAGATTGTAAACAAGGTTATATGACATCAGTGGTAAACACAGCAGCATGGGGACAAGCAATGCCCTATTGCTTATTATTCATCACAACTAGACCCAGTGGCACGGTTTTTACCCCACTGTGTACAAGCAGTAGTTGCAGCTGCAATGGCAGTACAGGCTTCAGCCTCAGTAGTTTTGTTCCACCCTCTCACATTGAGAGTGCCTCATGCAGTCGCAATTATTTTACTGCAAGAGAAGATAGCATATCTTTCCTCTGCTAGGCATCTTTCCTGTATGACTATATTGTTGAGCCAACCTCATATGACAATTGAACGATGCACGACTTTGAACCCTTCTACCTTGCTCCCAAACCCTGCAGATGGCACACCGCACAGCTGCCTGCAGGCGATTGAGCAAAAGACACTGCATAGAAAAGATCTTACGGATGTCCCCTTGGATGATGCTGAGGTGACATACTATGTGGCTGGCTCGTGCAAAAGGGGTCCTGCAGGACAGAACCTAGTAGGATATGCAGTAGTCTATGATACTGAGATTATAGAAGCAAAACCTTTCCCACAAAATTTATCTGCACAGGCAGCAGAATTGATTGCCTTGACACGGGCATGTACCTTAGCAAAGGGTAAATGTGTAAACATTTTCACTGACAGCCAGTACGCTTTTTCTACTGTACATGTTTTTGTGCAACAGTGGAAAAATCGAGGAATGATAACATCTACTGGCAAACAAATCAATCATGCACAGTTTATTTTAGATCTTTTAGAATCTATTGAGTTACCTCAGAAAGTAGCTATTTGTAAATGCAAAGCTCATACCAAGCAACAGGATAGGATTTCAAAAGGTAATGCGAGAGATGATGCAGCTGCAAAGCAGGCAGCTTCAGAAGTATTTCATTTGAATGAGGAATTACAACCCTCTGAGATTTTAGACTTAGGAATGCTAAAGACAATGCAGACACTTACTACGCAAGTTTAAAAACGAAGATGGGTAAAACGAGGAGCAATTCTCGAAAAAGGGCTGTACATCTCTAAGGAGGGAAAACCAATATTACCATCTAATTTGTTTAGATATGCAGCTTTGTTGAGCTATGGGCAATGCCATGTCTCAACAGGGGGGATGGTACAGCTGGTGAACCGAGTGTTCACGACATATGGATTCTTAAATTACTCTAAAAAAGTTTGCTCAATGTGTCACGTTTGTAATAAACATCATGTACAAGGGGCATTAAAGCCCAAGCAAGGGAGTTTCCCTACACCACCGTATCCATTTCATACTATCTGTATGGATTTCATAGAATTGAACAAATGTGAAAATAAGAAGTATTGCCTTGTCATTGTAGATATGTTTTCCAGATGGGTGGAAGCCTTTCCGACTAAAAATCCAGATGCGGCTACCCTAGCGAAAATTCTCTTTAAAGAAATCATCCCTAGATTTGGCATTCCGGAAAGGATCTACAGTGACAATGGCACACACTTCGTAAACCAAACCATACAACAGTTAAGTAAACATTTTGGTATTTCTTTGAAAAATCATTGTGCATATCACCCGCAATCTGCAGGGCTAGTAGAGAGGCATAATGGGATTTTAAAGAGTAAACTATGGACGTTAGTAGAAGAAACACAGAGAAATTAGGTGTACTGTCTGCCCCTGGCACTGTTGAGCATGAGAACTGTTCCGAATGCAAAAGGATTGACTCCTTTTGAAAAATGATTTGGATGGGCTTATTATATGCCTCAATGGAAACCTCTCATGCCCGCAGACCAGGAAGCCAACTGTACACTAGCAGAGTACATGAGAAATTTGTTAAATTCTAAACATCTGTTGCAGTCAAATTCTGTTTCAGATAAAGAGCAAACCAGACCATCAGAAGTGGCAGTGGTCCCAGGTACCTGGATCTGGGTGAAGACAATAAAGAAAAACAATTGGATGTCACCAAAGTGAGAGGGTCCATATCAAGTGCTCTTGTCAACACCCACTGCAGTCAAGATCGCAGAGCGTGCCTCGTAGATCCACCTGACGCACTGCAAACTAGTTAAGAACTTTGAACTGGACAAAATCTTGTCACATGTCAAGAGCAAAAATGATAGAATCCAGAACAAACAGGAATGCAGAACAACCATTTCCTCAGAAATATTGCATAATCATCCTGTTAACTGTACTAGTGACAATAATCTTTTTGCTGTGGCCTTTCCTTTTCCCAGCCACACAAACTGAACTGAATAAATGTGAAGCGTTACTCATAGACTGGCATCCAAACTTCAACACTTACCAGACAATTAAATATGTGTATGCTGAGACTTTCAATGTTTCGAATTGCTGGATTTGCACAACTTTGCCGACAGCATACGGGGGGTTATTAATGACTACAGTCCCCCTAGAGGTCAATGAGACCTGGGAAAACTTGATTTATGATACCTCAACCATTACATCACAGGATAAAATAGCATTGCACTTCTCTGTTCCACAGAAGGGAACTGTGTGTTTTTATAAAAATGATACTGTTCAGGTGGGTTGGAGCAATTGCAATGTGACTGTTCCTTATAAATGTTACACTAAAGCTAACAATGCAGGTTTTTATTGTAATACAAACTATGATTCATTTCTTGGATTGATACACAAAACAATCAATGAAGTAAAACATAATTCTGTTCTTTATAAACAACTGTCTATAATTGATAGAAAAATGTTTCATGCAGGGCAAGTGTGTATTCATAGCAAAGTTACTACTAAAGTAGAGGACTGTTATTTTGTGTGTGGCAGAAAGGCATACAAATGGGTACCTGAGAATTGGTCCGGCAGTTGTTTATTGGGCTACCTGGTTCCGGCCATACGACACACTGCAGTTTTGCCTCGAGGAAAAATTTGGAATGTCCGAGAAGTCATCAAGAAACCTGTAAATCCAGCGGGGCAAATCGATGCGCGTTGGAAAAACCATCATTCTATAGGCAATGGACTGACACACATGGACTTGAGTGATAGTGTTATATCGTGGGCAGGCATATTACCAGCATATGGAGCAGTGAAATCGATTTGGCAGGCATATTACCAGCATATGGAGCAGTGAAATCGATTTGGGTGCTGAGAAAATTGTCTAAACTTCTCGAAGTGATGAGCAATGCAACTTTTTCTGCTCTCGAATTTGTGACTGATGAACTGAATGCCATGAGAACTGTAGTGCTTCAAAACCGCATGGCTCTCGACTTCACCCTAGCGGCGAGAGGTGGCACTTGCACTGTAATCCAAGAAGAGTGCTGTTCGTATATTCCTCACTATAAACACGAGATAGACAATCATCTTGAGGTAATTCAGCAAGTGTTGGCCATGACCAAACCAGGCCCAAACCCACTGATGGACTTTTTCCAGAAATGGTTTGGGGGGTGGGGTACCATCCTAATGAACATCCTGATTGCCATTTGTGTAGGAATGCTCCTACTGGGAGTATGTGTTTTCTGTGGCATCCCCTGCATGAAAAGACTGATTAAAGACTTTATAGACATGTCAGTTTCTGAAACCTTTTATCAAAGTACTGAGTTTGAAGAGCTGTTAAAAGATTGAAATTGCTTTCATAAGTTTTAATTGAATGACTCTCTTAACTGCAAATACTAAGTGGGAAGAGGTTAGGAGAAGAAAAACTGTTTATGCTTATTTTGAAAGTAGAATAAAAGTATTAAAAGGGGGGAAAATGTCAGAAAAATATGTATTAGTGTATGTATTAGTTATATGCTTAGTGCATTTAAAGCTTGAAAAGGGTTAACACATTTATTCTATTTCACACTGCATAAATCCGTACGAATTGTAGAACGCTTTCTAACCTTGAACTGTCATGAAATATGCGCAGCTATTGCTTATGCTTTTGGAAACTTACAAGGAAGCAGATAATTTCTGCTTGTGTCAGGAAAATAATGAATAGAACAATACCACTTGTATTAACGTTATGAGACTTAGACAAGGAGTTCCACTTGTGCTGTGAGAAAATACATAGCTGCAGAAGCTATAGATAATCAGAACAAAGACTGCTTGAAAATATGAACTGCAATCAGCATTTGCTTGTGCCTAAGTTAGAGAAGTACCTTGAAATGTAACACATGTATTAGAACTATACAATAGGAGCTTGTAACAGGCTAGGACCCACCATGGCCAGGTTGTTTTTCTCAAAATGTTTTTCATAAATCCAATCATGTCAGCAGAAAATCTGAGTAACATCTGCTGTAAAACAATACTGAAAGTTGTGTTTGATTATGTCAGCCATAGAAGGCCATGTCTTGTAGAATAGCATAAGAATAGCATACTTCCTGTTAGTAGTTAGGCAAAATCCTGTATTTGCATGTTTTTGTCTCCTTGCAGCAAGTTATTAAATGTGCCTTAACTAAACCTTACGTGTATTGGTCTTTGAAGTTTTTTCCTTTGACATCTCTCTTCTAGAATAGCCTCCAGGAAGCCATCTATGCACTGAGCAATTCATCATATTGCTCAGACATGTATATCAGCATGGATGGCACCACCACATTATGACAGTAAACAAGGCTAAAAAGCACTGTTCATCCACTGTGGAGGAAATAAGTACCAGGACGTTTACTGGTAAGGTAGGTTTGGGTGATGTGTGACTGAGTGAGTGTATGCAAAGGGCATGTGGGTGTATGTCTGCCTGGAAGGTAATGTCAGGAGATTTAGTGAAGGGGTCAGGTAGGTGTGTGCAGATGTGCATTAATGGATGAATAGATGAGTGTGTTTGGAATCATGTCAGCAGGGAGGTGTATGTGTGTGTGTGTGTGTGTGTGTGTGTGTGTGTGTGTGTGTGTGTGTGTGTGATGGGGTGGCTGTCATACCTCCACACACCCCTAGACGAAAAATCATAGTCTACAGCATTGGGGGCAGGACCACTACCCACCAGGGATACTATACTTTTGACATAATAGCACCTAAACCAGTATGAGGAGAGTGATGTGAACACTAGACAACAGGAACATTACCCTTGAGCCTTAATGACACTTAAACAGGTATGAGGATTGCGGGATGGGGTAAATACAAGACTCCAGAGAGTACTCTAAATGTTTGTGCTTTAATCTTACATAAACTAGTACAGGGAACAGGGGTGGGAGGAACCTCTAGAGTCCAGGGATATTACTTGCAAAATGGGACTGCAACTTTATGTGATAGCCTAGGGCCATGAAAGGAGATACAGGAGGAGGGCAGACAACTCAGTGACAGGTACAGGGACTGTGGTGAGTGTGTGTGTGTGTGTGTGTGTGTGTGTGTGTGTGTGTGTGTGTGTGTGTGTGTGTGTGTGTGTGTGTGTGTGTGTGTGTGTGTGTGTGCATGCATGCGTTTGTGCATGTGTGCATGTGTGTATGTGTTTGTGTTTGAATATGTAATTCTGTGTGCGGGAGAGTGATTGAGGAGGAGGGTTACCTCTGCTTACATAATTTTTCTGCAGCAGTTAACTACCATGAAGAACAGATCAGCACTGACTTTAGAGCATATCAGTCAATGAATGTAAATATTTGACTTAAGGAGAACAACAAAATCATGCAGAGTATTATATTAAAAAAATAGCAGGGAGTATTGTAAGAACCAAACCAACACAAGAATGGAGAAAAGGGATTTTGCTGATAGGGATGACTGTGGTCAGGGATACAGATAATAGGCAAGAGGGGGTTGGAATTTATTGGAGAAAACTGTCAAAGGAATCAACATTTTGGGAGCAAATAACTAGAAAGGGAAAGGAAATAGAATGGGAAGAGGCCAAGAATTTATTTGGACTGCAGGTTAGAGATTGCCTTCCCGATCAAGGATTGATGTCAGAATATAGGCAAAGAGAAAGAAATAGGAGGTGCCTGAATGAAAAAACAGCACTGGTAGAGTTTTTAATAGAATCTAGAACAGAAGCTACAATTCAAAAGGGAATAATTAGTAAAGTAATAAAATACTGCATGATAATTATAAGAATCAATCAGAGGAGCTTAGAAAGGATTGGGAAGAGAGATTGGATAAGCAATTCATAAACAGACAATGGGAGGATATTTGTATATCTTCCAAATGTGCAACAAAGTCTAGAAGATTTAGGATCTTTGCCAGGAAGTGTTTACATAGGTATTTTTATACCCTAAGTAGACTCCAAAGAAATTTTCCTCAGGTGGATAGCAAGTTGGGAGGTGTGATTAGCGAGAAAGAGGTGCCTGGGAACATATTTTTTGGGAGTATAATGGGCTGGCGGACTTTAGGGATTCCCTGCAGACAGCTCTGTCGGAGATGCTGGGTGAGAAGATTGGACTGACTTGGGAGATTAATTTTTTGAGTTATGATACAGAATCAGAAAATGCCTAGACATAATAAAGCCTTGCTGAGTCTAATTATGGTGGCTGCCAAAAAAGCAATTACTAGAAAATGGAAATCAAAGTCTAAACCAACTTTACTAGAAGTAGTGAATATAGTAACAGAGATAAAACAACTAGAATTGGGATCTTTAGAAAAGGGAGGGAGCAAACTACATAGGAAAAAAATGGGAATTGTGGGAACAATATATGCAGAGCAGGAACGAGGTTTAAGAGGGAGGATTTGAATGAGCCATTTTAATGCTTAATTGACAATGACTGGATAGATTATAAGTCATTTGTAATGTTTGCAACTACAGTTGTTTCGGTGTTGTCTTTGATGTATACTGTTTGCAACTAAAGTGGTGTCATATCTGTTTTTCATTTTTATAAATGCAAGATTACCTATGTCATGTGTGAAAATTTAATAAAGATGTTTGTTGGAAAAAAAATGAATGTAGATTTTTGATAGCCAAGTAGTAGTAAGTAAATAATTAGCTAAGCAAAACCTGCATTTTTTAAATCCGGTTTTGTTATTTTAGAAGTCATTTATGTATTTGGCTGCTTAAAGTACTATGAAAGGCTCAATATATTTTTTTTTTTGGTTTCAATAAAACTTAATGTGACAAAGTCCAAGAATCTGCTGTATGGTCTACTTCTTTCAACATAACTGTAAGTGACAATAATCTTGGTTTACTTTCACCCATACAAGGAGTCCCGAAGAAGAAGGGAGCAACAGATGAAGGAAGACAACCAGCAGGGATAATAAGGAGGGTTACGGTGGGGTAACCTGAGGAGGAAAGTTAACAGGTAGGAGGGGTATTCAGCTGAAACAGCATGTGAAACAGGAGAGGTAATCCACTGTGTTGACAAGGAAGAAGACGTTGATGATTAGAGACCCATTTACCAAGGAGATTAATAGCTCTGACAAGAAAGAAAAAAGGAACAAATCAGCAATGAGAATAGTTCCAGGGATTAGAGTAAGGTGAGGGAGGAGGAGGTGACCAAGGGTCCACCATAAGGACAGCAAATGCATCTTGCAGTGCATATAGACATGAGTGACTCCCTATGTGGACACAGTTAAGGCAGTAACAAGCAGAATCAGTTATGTGGCAAAGGGATATCAGGAGAGGCAATATTCTCACACACATTACCTGTGCCAGTAATCAAAGGGATATCACGAGAGGCAATGTTCTCATACACATTACCTGTGCCAGTAATCAAAGGGATAGCAGGAAAAGCAATGTTCTCATACACATTACCTGTGCCACTAATCATAACATGGAGGAAGGAAAGGATTTATGATTACAATGAGTAGTTGTGGAAGTAGACTAGGGAAGCAGGTTTGATTCTGATAGGCAGAAGGGGAGTCTTGGTAGAGATACCACCTCTGTGTGGTGGACAGGCTATACTGCAGACCAGAATGAATAGTAATGGTAAAAGGAACAAATCATAAGCTCTCTGGGCAAAATGCAAACCAAAAACGAAATACAAATTTAAGATTCATAAATCTTACCAAACCTGCATAATGTTATTCCGTTTCCATACAAAGGGTAAACTTATTAGTGCTAGAGCCATGTTCCTGTTCAGGACACATACATTTAAATTACTCAAAGCCATACACTGTCCTTAACCATGCATAATTTTGCAAACTTGCTCTCTACATAGCAGTGCCATTCTTAAACGGAACAAACTCCATTTCTGTGAATAATCATTCAAAAGACTGGTCTCTGCCACCTGGAATGTGCTACCTATGGATACTGCTGCATCAAACAATCTTTTCCTTCTTAAAAAAAGATGAAATCACATCTCTCTCACAAGAATATAACTGTACGTGTTTTAGAGATGAGGGGTAGCTTAGCTCTTATTACAAAATAGTTGCTGCAAAAATGTCAGGAATTCTCACACACATTTTTGGGTCTATATTAGAACATCGAAGTTTCAAAACTTCGAGTGTTCTAATATCGAACCCTATTCAGAGAAAGCTGAAAATATCGAAGCAACAGAAAACCAAATTTTTGCCTAGAGAAAGAATTCGGTTGTCCATTTCTGTTGCTTTGGTATTTTCACCGCTGTGGTGGAAAGTTACGGGTCGGGTTCAGGTAAATGTGCGATTGTGTGGACATGAGGGTTAGGGCGGGTTAGGTGAGTTAGGGTTAGGGCACGTGTTAGGTATGTGTGCAATTGTGCGGACATGATGGTTAGGGCGGGTTAGGTGAGTTAGGGTTAGGGAGCAGGTGAGGTGAGTGTGTGATAGTGACGGACCTTAGGGTTAGGGTTAGGGTTTGGGTTAAGGTAAGTGGATAGTTAGTGGTGTGTGTATAGTTTAGTGTAGGGTTAGGTGTAAGATTTTAGGAGTATGTGTGTGGATTGCTGTTTGTTTGGTGTGCTTGTGTTGTGTGTATGTGTTTTGGAATAGCAAATTTTTTCCCAACGAAAAAATTTGCTGTTCTGAATGTTCGATATTATGTGGTTTAGATATTTTAGTTTCGATGAAATAGCGTTCGCTATTTTCATCTTTCGATAACATGATATAAACGCACATTTTGTACAAAGATGTGAGTAGTGATCTTACCAAAGTCAGGCAAGCAGGCTGTCACCCTGGGCAGTTCACAAACCAAAGTTGAGTGCCAAAAAAAAAAAAATCCAAATCCTAATTACAACTCTGGAAGTCACACATGTACCACTTCTCACTTGAGCTTTGTACTGCAGTACATAGTAGTTTTGTTTTATTATACTTGATCTTATCTGCTGTGTTAAATAGTTAATTGTCTGTCTAATGCTTGACAGCTTTATATAAATTCCTAGTATAATTTGTAAAAGTATTAAGTGCTTGGCTGTCATGTTACCCTTCTGTAATGTTTGATGTCCTTTGCTACTTGCCGGGTTAGTATCTGCACCAGCCCACCATCCTGGTTAAACAAATAAATACAAGTACTGGAAAAGGATGCTTTCAATGTGATTTTCCTTTTCTAATGGAATTTCTAACTGTTTCTGTATTTAACAAACTGCTTCTTGAACATTGTACATAGTATTTTTCTTTTGTTTCCAGACTGATGGATCAGTCTGAAGTTATAACATTTCTCAGTTTTATATTTGTTGTAATTTCCAAATGATTTCCAATTATACAAGCTGATTTGACCAATCATGTCTTCTTTTATTACTTATTTCCATGTAAATTGTATACTACTATTTCAGAGCTCTGTTTTGCTTGTTTACTTTCTTTTAGAAATTTCTGTTGCAAACTTTAAAAAAAAAATCCAAACTAATTCTGTAAATTGCTTTTGTGCATGAGCATTTTCAAAGGTGTTTTCAAACTTTAAATCATCTGCTTGCTGGTTGTCATAAGGTCTGTATTAATTTATTCTAGTCCACCTTGAAATATTTGTAACAAAGTTTCTGCACTATTAGAATCCTTCACTAGCTTATTCAACTCTATAGCCTATTCAGTAACCAATTAATTAGCCTTCTTACTGCAAAAACTCTAATTAAATGTTTGCACTCGTATGTTTAGTTTGACACTAACATGCTTATTTAGCAAGCTAATTAAGTCTTCAAGTGTTTTATTCCCCTTTTTCTTGACAAACTACATTGATCATTAAACTATATATCATAATGTCACTTATGCAATCTATCATCAAAACTGGATGGGCACTAAAAAGTTCAGATGCAATATGATGTTCTCATTCCTTGAACAACACAGAGTAGTAACAGTTAGGACACTGACAATGAACAAATAAATTAGCAACAGAAACTACTTAACATACCTAAGCAGTTTCAACTCTGAAGCATCACATGATCAGATTCAGCTGGAAACTGTACTGAAAAATGATGACTAGTGGTTTGAATGGTCATATGAAAGCGTAAATCCACATAATAATAAGAAACAATAAGACTATTAGAAATCTTATATCAGAAGCATTTGTAGGGGATAACTGTTAAGATTTCCTCTTATGACATCACTAGTTCTGCATTATTTATAATTTTCTCTAGTTCAGTGGAATCTGCACATCTTGCTGATGTATGTCGTTATGTCACATGGTAGGTCTAAATGTTGGATCTAGCCACTGTAGTACCAATTTCTTTTTTCCACTTGCACATTTTACACTGTAGTGCAGTCGTAACTTTCACAACTGTAACATTCCTACTTTTAGTGCTTAATACTCAAAAAAACTCTCAAGTATTCATTCAACACTAGCTCACTAGGTAGAGCCTACACTGGCTTTGTAGGAAAGCTGCATAAAGCAATGTCACAAGTGCTGCCATCTACTGGTTAGCCTAGCCACCTACAGGAAACATTTAAAGAAACTTCAGGTCTACATCATTTCTTTGAAGATGCAAGTGTGTTACCAACTCAATAGATGTTAGACCGACAAGAGGAGGCATGACATCTCAAAGTAAGACATTGGTTAAAACCTTCTCCTAGAGAGTTGAATTACAAGGCAGTCACAAATATTAAAGTCCATATTATACACATCACTAGCAAATGGTGAAAGCAGTCAGTGAGATGCAGTGCTGGCCCTTGGAAGATACAGCAATGAGCGTCAGCACTGACTCTCCCAAGTGCAAGTATCTAGAGCATCAATGTCTTCATCCACTTCATGTGGAATGATTGATAAAGTATCCCAATGAAGGGTCACTGGCTGAAATCAGGATCTAGGTAACCTGGCCTTCTCTTGAGTTGAAGTAGACTTGCTTGCCTTGGCAGATGAAGGATTGTGTACCTCACAAATCACATTTGCAGCCAGTTCACTGAATTTGCCCAACCTTGGGAAGCCATCTTCACAGTCTTAGGTAGGTTGAAACAGTTTTCAAAAACAAGCATGCCTTGCAATTATGTCTGTTATGCAGTACAGAATGAGCTGCATTCAAGGATCTATAAGTCTCAGCAAAACTGCTGGAAAAGACCCAGTTGCTACTACACACAGAAGGCATGTAGCCTAATAATCATTGCAATATATCAGATTATCTTTCTCCTGAAGAAGGTTTAAGGAGTCTGCTGTACATAATTTTGAATCTTGTTTGCCTACAGCAATGATCTAGATGTCCTAGGAGTACACCCTTAGGAGGGATGGTTTAAGACCTGTTTCAGCCCATGAACATCATAATCATCTCCCTTTTTCCCATTTTCTACATGTGGTTGGGGTGACGTGCCAACTTTCACTATCTCTCTTTATTTAATGTCACTCTCTGTCACAGGAGTACTCTCACACAGTTCATCCACCTCTTTACTGGACACCATTATTTCCTCTCACCTTCTTCCTGTCTGTTCCAAATCTTCTTCACCAGATTGTCTTCTGCTTTTCTGCACATGTTCCCAAACCACCATAATATTTTCTCTTTGATCTTTTCTGCAATTGGAGCTGCTTTGGCTTTTGCTCTTATGTCCTCATTTCTTCATCTGTCTCACAATGTGCATCTCAACGCCCATCTCAGGCACTTCATCGCCATCACATTTAGCATCCTCAACTGCTCTGTCTTTACTGCCTAAATTTGTGTACCATACAGTAGTACTGATTGTACCACTGTTTTGGAGACCTTACTTTTCAGCTACTTTGGCATTCTTCTGGCATATACACACACACAACACTCTTTGCCAGTTGGCTGCAGCCCCTCTGATTCTATCTTTGACCTCCTTGTTCAGATTTCCCTTTTCCTCAACCACCCCTCCCAGATACTTGAAGCTTATTCCACTATTTTCCCTTCTATCTGAATTCTCAGCTGCTTCTGAGTTCCACCATTTGTTGCCACTGCAACTGTCTTATTTGTACTCAGTTTCATTTCATATGCCTTCAATTTTGCATTCCTTTTCTCTGTAATGCCACATCACCTGCATACAGAAACTTTGTTGATCTCTCCCCTCTAACCTGTTTGCTACTGTAGTCCATCAGTCAGGCCATGAACAGACCACTCACTACCATGTGCCACAATTGGCATGCACTGCATGAGGTCTCATTACCCCATCACCTGTCACTGAATCCTGAGCTGTTGCTTCTTTACTTATCATCCACAGGTAACCTGTAAATGGTTCATCTCCCAGACCCATGCGTACACTTATTGAGGGTATCAGAACTTGTCAGACATTTGGGAAGCATGGCAAGGCATACAAAGGCCCTTGTGGTCATTAGCCTAGTAAACACCTATGAACCTATAGGTCCACATTGCTACTTACTGAAGGTAGCAATAAAGGAACAAGTCCTTACTCTCTATAATGTAAGAAGTGGACTCTAAATTTCCAGGATTTCATATCTCTTAAACACTAAACACAGTGAGACCTCCCCTCCCAACAACTTAATGACAAATGACTCCTCCTATGAAGAGACACTCAGGCTTATGACATCTACAATTAACTTGTCTGTTTCTCCTCTGCCTTCTCCTCAGGGAAAAAAAAGCTTTAGTCAGTATCTGGGCAAGAAGGCTGAGTATTATTGAATAATCCTCTGTATGGAACCTGTCCTGTATGATGCTGTCTAAATACAGACTTCAAGAAATCAAAATGTAGCCCTCTTCTCTGCAACAGAACTCGCTATATATACTGATGATAACATGTTTTGCTAGTGAGTTATAGAAGTCACCTGGGATTATCTGATGTGAGAGAAATATAGATGTGGATCCCAAAGAATGGGAGCTTTGCATAAATCATCTAAAGCTAGGAACAGTGTTTCTCATACAAACAGCTCTAAAAGATTAAGATTAAAGCTAAAAATTCTGGTCAGACAACCAGGGATTGTTATGGTAAGTGAACAAACCTGTCAGCATGCACTTGAGCCCCTCCCCCCATTCAGACCTGTGATATGGGACTGGCAGAGAGTCATGGTCTAGAATATTACTCTGACACCTGTTCACATCACAGATAAGGGTAAGTGACATACTCTTCATTTCTTCAGCTGAGGAGCAAGGAAATATGTTTTGTCCAGGTCATCCAAAAGAGAAGCACTTAGTACATTATGTCTTCACCACACAAAAATGTAGTCCTCTCCCTCTGTGGGCCTTTCTGCATGATAGACAGGAGTCTGTGGTAGACATTGTCTGTCACTTCATCACAATAGCAGTGAAATTTCTAACATGCCTTTCCAAAGTTCTCTATGATTCCCTGCTTTATCACAAAAGTCAGACAAGAAAGAGTACAACTCTGGTTATCTAGTGGTAGCCGAGAAGGATGTGCATTTAGGTTTAGTACAGGAAACCATGCCAGTGTGGGCAATGAATGTCTTACTAATTTAGAGTAACATTTGACTTTTGCTACACACCCAGATGCTTATTAAGACTATGTATTCACGTTTCACATTCTGGCAAGAGTTTTGGAATTGACTGATAAATTTGGAAGCCTTCAGCTTACCAGAGTTATTCTGCTAAATGGAAATGTTCACAGTCTGGCTATTGCCTTTCACCTTAATCATTTAATTTGCAGGTGGCTGTAATGTATCTTATGTATCTGTGTGATACATGTCTAAGTTATTCCAAAATCAAGGTGCATATTTCTGCTATCTCTGCATGTTGTGGTCTTGTAAATGTAATACATACGATCTTGTATCAGCTGGTAAAACAAATTCTTACATAGGTTGTGCATCTTTACATGCATTTAAGGAGCCTTAGTTCTCTGCCCTGAGACTTGAACTCCATTGCTGATAGGATCACTCATGTGTTTTAGTGGGATGACTGGTAGTTCTGAAATTAGTCTCTTGGAAGTTAATAATCTTAGTGACCATTACCTTTGCTCATAATATCTTTGTCATGAAGGTCATTATCTCCACAGACACCTATTTCATCTTTCACGAGGAATTTGTATCCCTTATGACTAATCCAGATTTGCTCCCAAAAGTTGTCCCAATGTACCATTTTAATGAATCCTTCATCTTTTTACCTTATTTGCAGGGGTAGATGTATCTAAGGCACGTATTATCTACTCTGGTGTCAGCTAACAGAGGTGCACACATATAGGAATATAGAGCAGCTATTTGTGCTCTTTGCTACAAGCAGAGAGGAACTTGAAAGCGAACTGCTTCTGCTTTGGGCACCGCATGGCAAGAAAGACTGATGTAATGGCATCGGCTGCATGTTTTATACCTCTGATGACTTGACGTCATGGAAGAAGGAACAGCAACCGACGCAGGACCCAAGACTTTGTTAATCAGGCCGACTGAGGGAAACCTGCCAGCAGATTACCCAAATGTAATGACTGCAACAGTGAAACACGAAGAACATCTTGAAATAGCAAAGCAAAGTATTTGGCATGGACAGTTAACTGCATTGGATACTGACATTATAATTAGCCAGTGGAAAATGCTACTGTCAAACACTACACCTTCAGAAACATTGCTCTTTCTATTACATGCTTCAGAAATATACTTGATACAAATGTGTGCTGTATTTGGTTAGTTACTGATACACACTTTCATCAAGAATTCTTCCTTAAACCATAATCCCAGTAGTCATGCTTTCTTTTTTAAGGTAGTGGGTCATGACTTTGCCTTTTAAGTCCTTACTTTTTTAAACTTTCTTCCAGCTCTGGACTTCTGAAATGGTTTAAATATTTCACTCAAGATGTTTCACATCAAGGCATCGAAAGTGAGATATGGATACTAGTTATTTCAGGTAATTTGTGAGGAGACCATCAGAAAGAGCTTAACACACTTCTGACATCAATTCATGTCTCAACAGCTCCTATCCAGCTTTTGTGGATGCAATTCCTTACAAGCTGGCCAAATATTTGTTTCTTTATATTTTCTGTTGGTATTTCCTTGTCTTTCAGGTTATGTTCGCTCAACACATGGGGTCAAATTGGAAGCACATGAGCAAAATGAGCTCCCCTTGTTTTGTGCATGGCGACTTGACATGTGCTGACCAGAGACACATATTCCTTCAAGTACAGTTGTTAGGGAAGTTCTGAAGAATTGCTCACTAAAGAAGACCTCCTTGCAGATCAGCAAATATGGTAAACATGTTTACTGTATGTTTGAAAAAACTGAATAAATGACAAGAGCTCACTCATTTATACCAACTTAAATTTAGGTTCAGAATGTGCCAGATGAGGTGCTTAAACAAAGGAGGAAGGGGGAGTAGTGAATATACTATGACAACACAGAAACACCAGGTTAAATTACTCAACAGCTGGAAATGTTTCTGTCATAAAACTAAGGATTTTTTTTACTTATAACATTATCTTTCAACATCAACCAATGTAAGAAGTCTTATGAAAGGGCAAAATGTTGTATCGCTGATGCAGAGTTGCAAGAAACTCTTTTGGGAAATCTAAGGGTTTTCATAGAAAACTGCTTAAGAAAGCAGTTTTCTGAGACTGGTGATAAAACAGTGAGAGCACGCATTTAAAAAAGTACATTGTACCTGCTCCAGAGAGCCACTTGATGACAGTACTGTATTAGATCTATAGAAAAAGACAATGTTTTTTGATTTACCAAAGTTTAGCTTACTGATATACAACTATGCTTAGGAAGGAATGCAAACATGCACAGAGGCAATTCCTTAAAATATATCAAATGTAGCAGTTAAAGGAAATCATTAAAGTTGAACAACAGCAGTAAAAAGTCCTCAAAGACCTAACTGCTATGACCTTAAAAAAGCAGCTTGTTATGATCTATCTTGAATTTCTACATGTAGCAGTTTCCTTAGAAACAGTCTGGAGTTTAGACTTGTTATTTTTTTAACTTTCTGAAGATATACAAAAATGTGAAAAAGAAACTTCTAAGGCCTGTTGCACTTGAGAAAGGGCTTCCTTAAAACTTCTAAGTATACTGCATTCCGTGTCATCATCATTTTAACACTTGTCAAGTGACATGTCAGTGACTTGTGACAAATTTGTTACAGTGCAGAAGAAAAAAATCTGACAGTCTGACTTTTTTAATAGCACTAGACATATCTGTTATGTAGTGCATACACATCCGATGAAGGAGTTGTGAAAGTCCATTGCTTCACTTTGTACAAAGTATACATAAACTAATAATTTTCATGAGGTTTTATAATATTGGCAGAACTGGTCCTAACATATAATGTTTGAATACAGGTTCCCCCAGCAAGTAAAATAAACAGGTATGGAAGTTTCAGTGATGTCTACATGCCTGAACATGTAGTAGACTCCCTCTTATCCAGTCACGCTGGGACCGGATCTTAGGCTGGATAAACGAATGGCTGGTTAATCAGAACATGCATACAAAATAACATTTATAGGTTATAAATCAGCTAGAATAACTGGGTTTGGGTTAGTATGCATTTTTCTAAAACTCAAATGTCTGTCATTATTTAGCCCAGAGGAGGCAGAAGTGTTGTTCTTCAATGTTGTCGTTTGCTAGGGCTATGGCAGAAATTTGATGGCCAGTTAAAGAGGAGGCGAGTAAAAGAGAGGCAGGATAAAAGGGGGTCTACTGTAACTTTGTACTCTGTGTCAGAAGTAATAGCATTGCTTAAATGTTTTCATAGTTCTTCTGAAAATCTGAAATACTAGTTTAAAAACTACACCATTGTATAAAGGAACATTACTTTATGCAGTGCCACTGCTTAGAAAAACCTACAAAGTGTCACCCTCAGTAGAACTGCCATAGTATATTACCTAAAATGAAATTTATCTTTATCCATACAATTTCTAAATTTGTAGTATATAATATAAATACTGTTTCTCGGTGTATATGCAAAAACATTCAGGTTAACTATATTGTAAGCATTGCTCTGCTAGATATGTTGCTCTTTGTTTACAGTCAATGTTTTTCTGTGTATTGTTACAAATGGTAATTTCCTAATTGTACTCAAACAGGAAATATCAGGTTCTGCTCTTGTTTTATTAGTCTTTGCTGTGGCCAAAAGCGATTGTTTGACAATCTCACACTGAGCACACATGAATAGTAATAGAAAAGACAAGGTTTCATATAGAATTGAGCAATTCTTCTACAGGACTGCCCCACCATTTAGAATCATATTTAGTTTTTTTTGTTGTTTTGTATACTGCGGTGGTGGTGCTGCGGTAGCATTGTCACCTCACAGCAAGACATTGTCCCGTTCGATTCTCAGCTAAAGCATCTTCTGTGTGGAGAAGTGTGAATGGGCGTACCTTCGTTGAAGGTTGTACGTCAGGACTGGCAACTTGGTATGTAAAAATCTGCTGCCAATCATTAGCGGACTGGAGTTCCGCTGTGGCGACCCCTAACTGGGAAAAGCCAAAAAATACAACAACATTTTTTTTTCCAGTTTACCCCGTTGCTAATATTTATGAGCCTTCTTTGTTCCATAAGTGAACTGAAAAAGGGTACCTAAGAAGAGATTGCAAGGTATGGATAACTGTTTAATTACTGGGAAGGAACTCATGTGGTTTATACATGAAGTATGAGATCAACACATTTTAAAATCTATACTGTTCTAACAAAATTTCTGTGTGGTAGCTAAATCAACCAGACAGTTTGGGAGTTGGTATAATGGGGTATAATAAGGGTTGGAGGTTAGTATAATGGGGGATGGGGATGGTATGATGGTTAAGATGCCTACCTCACAGACAGGAGGTACAGCATTTGATTCTCACCAAGAGAAATTGGTTATGCTTAAAATAGCCAACAAGGACAACTATCGTAATATTTATCAGAGTTTTGGGGTGTTGGCATATAGGTTAAAATGTTTGCCTCACAGACAAAAGATAGGTTTGGAGAGTTGGCGTAATGGTTAAGATGTTTGCTTCACAGACAAAAGACACAGGGTTTAATTCTCACTGAGAGGAATTAGCTAAACTTAAAATGGCCTACAAGGGCAGTTAGCCTAGTACTTACCAATGAACAAATGAACACTGGTGTTTCACAGCAGCTGATGGTTCTACATTGGATTAAGAGGGAGAAACTTCAATTTAGGACATTGTGTCCAGGAATTACAGAAGTTATGGTCTCCGTTTGCAGACAAGATCCTTCAACATATCATATATGAGTGATAAAAATATTTAAGTAGAGACACTTGTTTCCTAGGTCAACATGACAGGGAAAATATCATGGTCTGATTTGTTAAGACATAGATAGGTATGCTGGTTGCTGATATTTAAAAACTAAATATATTTGTCTTGAGACTGCACATCTCAGGCTTAGTACGTTTGAGTATTTAAAGGTAAATCAAGGTTGTACAACCTTGGAGGTTAGGCAGCGCTCAGTTTTGAAGAAAACAAATTACTCCTTTTCGCTAAAGGTTGTTCAAGTCTAGGCTTTCTATTGTTAAATTGTTAAGAAAACTGATTCATTAATGCCATGCACCATGCTTTCACGTCTTCTTGTCAGTGCTATTTGAGTCAATTAGATTTATGCTGATGAGTTGCTAAATTCCCACAGTTAGCTTGCCTGAAAATGACATTACTGATACCTGATACTTTTTGTAAGTTTTTCACTCATGGTGTCATTCACAATAGCTCTGAAGGCAGCCCTAACTGAAAATCACTGTGTTTCAGTTATGTAGTTTTGTGCAAGCACAAAGTTGTGTACAAAGGTTATACTTTTCTCACATATGAGTCCTATTCATTTGTGTCCCCAACTAATAGCATTGCATTACTACCCTGGTGAGTCTCCCACTTCACCAATCTGCTTGCTGCTGTGGTGTTAATCAATTACTGCACCAAGGAAATGTTGAAATTTCATTTTAAGAACATTACTGAAAGAAGGGCATACCCAAAGGTTTGACTGTCCTTCCTGCCTCATGTCACACTAAGAATTTCAATACTCATATTTGCAGAAGTCATGTACTCTTTTGTCCATGTCAGTATCATAGGATAAGGCATGATATAGTATATCTGCAGAATATCACAACCCAGAAACTAGTTGCCATAATGGTTAAATTATTTGCCTCCCATCCACAATGTACAAGGTTTGAGCCTGACTTCTGGTCAATGTCTGTTTAGAGTTTCCATGTTCACTCTGCGGGGTTCCTTCTACCTCTGAAAAACATGCTGAGTCTTTCCATCTCAAACTCGCCAATGAATGGAGCTGTGGGCAGCAGCACAGACTCTGCATGGTGCCATACAGGGGGAAAGAGTTGTACAGATCAACTGCTTTGTGCATCTACTGTGGTGAGCAGTATCTTCAAGATAGGAGTACACGGATCACAGACTATGTTCTGTGACAGGACTAGCCACTCACTGGTGTAGGTTCACTGATAAGATGGAGCCACCATCAGCTCAGACCAGGCCGAAGACCTGGAAGTTGACTGGACAGAAAGTACAACAGTTCAATGAATTACCCTGGGCTCTAATGCTTCAAGAAGGGAGGGAAATAGGTGGAGTTGAATAAGAATGGCAATGCCTAGGAACAGCATGTGTAAGGACTACAGAACAGATATGTTTAGGTATGAAAATAATGCAGATAAGAAAAGCTGGTACCAGAATGCAGAAGTCTGGGAAGGAGTGCAGGAAAATGTGAGACATAGAAAAAAAAAGAATGGCCAGGCTAGGAAGGAATACTGATTGGCTAACAAAGAGCTTAAGAAAGGAGTTGCAATAGCAAAGAATAAGGCATTAGATGCATTCTACCAGATACTGGAAAGTGTCCCAGTAATAGGTGGCACAAAGAAACTATATCAGGTTGCAAGGCAAAACAGAAAGATAAAGATAAAGAAGATAGTTAGACGCCTTTCATAAGGGATACCTGCAACAACCTCCTCACCATTCCGTAAGATATTAAAGCAGATGAAGAAGAGCTTTCAGCAGCTTCTGAATGAAGAAAGCCCCACAGAAACTATACTGCCCCAGCCTATGATGAGAGAAGAACAGAGAAGAATAGGAGTTCACCCTAGAAGAAGTAAGAACAGCACTAGAGAAAGCAGGAGGCTCGGATGAGGTCACAGCATATATGATAAAGATGTTGGGTGAGATAAGAAAGAAATGGCTCCTGAAGGTACTCATAACAGTGTGGAGAGAAATGCATATCGCAAATGACTGGAGAATAAGTATACACATGCCTCTGCACAAAAACAAAGGGGAGATCCACAACTGTGGGCAATACAGTGCTATCAAACTCTTGTCACATTGTATGAACGTTCTGAAGAGGGAGATTGATAAACTTATATGAAGAATAGTATAAATAAGATGGGAAATGACCAGCTCAGTTTCATATCAGGATGAAGCACAACTGACCCAATGTTTGCAGTGAGACAGATGGTTGAGAAGAAGCTAGACATAAAGTAAAAGTCCAACTGGGCATTCCTAGACTTGGAGAAAGGATATGACAGGGCCCCAAGAAAGCTTATCTGGGCAGTCCTGCTGAGGTTCGAACTCCAAGAAACATTGTTAGAATTAGTGCACGCTATGTACAAGGACCCTATGACTTAAGTATGGACACTGCTCTGCCCTCACAGAGGGGATCCTAGTGAGAAAGGATCTGCAACAGGGTTCATCTCTGAACCTACTGCTGCTCATACTGGTGATGGATTACACAAAGTTGCTGCATGCAGACAATGTGGCACTACATGCAGACTCTGAGCAAGATCTTCAGCAAAGGATAAGGGAATGAAATGTAAAACTGAAGGCACATGGGATGAAACTAAGTACAGATAAGACAGTGGCAATGGCAGTAAATGGGGGAAATCAGAAGAATCTGACACAAGATAGAAGGGAAGATAGTGGAACACATTAATATTTTCAAGTATCTGCCATGGTTGTTTGATAAGAAGCGAAGTCTGAATGAAGAGGTCAAAGTTAGGATCAGAGGGGCTGCAGCCAACTGGCATAGAGTATTAGGTGCAATGTATGACAGAAGTATGCCAAAGAAGCTGAAAAGTAAGGTCTACAAAAGAGTGCTGCAACCAGTATTAATGTATGGTACAGAAACCTGGGCAGTAAAGGCAAAGCAGATGAGGAAGCTAGAGGTTCACATCATGGAAATGTAGCCTGAGACAGGTGGTAGGATGCATATAATAGCAGAAGCCAAAGTAGCTCCAATTGCAGAAAAGATCAAACAGAGCAGTTTTAGAGATACATGGTAAATTAATTTAATTCAACCCAATTGCTTTAGACCAGCAAAATAGCTGGTAACTGGGGTGCTGAAAAGTGGAAGAAAGTCAGAGAGGAAGCAGCAGTCCTGGTTTAGATGAAGGAAAGGATCCAGTGGTGTCACTGAATGCCATTTGGTTGGAAATTAAAGATATAAAACAAACATCAAGAAAGCACACCAACGGCAAGAAAAGAGATGGGAAAAGGTGTTTCTTGGTCTTTGTTGTGCATGTTTCCCTTGTTTTACTTGTTTTTTTTTTTTGTTAAGTTTTATGATCTGCCTATGTAAGTTGTGTGGGCTATAAAAGTTGCATGATCTCAAAATACAAGACATGCTGGATAGCTAAGCTGCAGTTTATGTCAATGTGCATTTTTTAAAATAGTTAATCTTGTGTTTTACTTGCTTGTTTAAGTTGCTTATGAGTTTTTGTTACTGGTTTGATATAAATATTAAAACAGTGCTATAAAAAAAAGAAGAACATGCACTCAAATGAAACAGAGTAGGTGAAGGGGAGATGGTGGAAAAAACGTTAAGAATAGTCGCAAAAGAAATTAACACTCATCCCAATTAACTGTTGATATGCTACTGGTTTAACTCCATAAAAATACTCAATAATTGTATTTTTTCACAGCATTTGACCTATTGATCCACTTGTAATTGAATTGTGGTGCAATTTTCCTAATAGTGAGTTTTTGGCTGAAGGAGTCAGGTAGGAGGGATAAAAATGTCTGAGGTGTTTTGTATCCCAGAGACATTTTGATGGCAGAGGATGTGGGGATTCCAATAAAACAGAGAGTTTCAGGGGATAATTTGGGCACTAGAATAGAAATGCATTAGCTGGTCTAGAAAGAATGACCAGAGGTGGGCTGGAAAGAAAGTTGAGACAACAGAAGAACAGTAAGCAAGAAGTGGTGATAAAGTAGATGAAGGTGACAAGTAAGGGATATGAGGACATTATCAAAAATCAGTGGAACACAGGTAAGTCAGGCAGCAAAGGGTCTAAGCGTGAATAAAGAAAAGAAAAGAAAAAAAGATGATAAGGAAAAAGGAAACCAGGAAAAGGTTGACAGAAAGGTATAAATGAAGGCAGAGGGATATGGCAGGCAATATGAATGATTTCCAGAAAGAAACCAGAGACAGTAGTTCCCTGACAAAAGATAACAGCAGAATAAGAGCCGTAGGGGACTGGTCAAAAGGTGCTCCATAATCTGAAAAGAGGGTAGGGTAGTCAGGTGGAAATATTGATCAGAAAGTGGACATTAGGTTAGGTAGATTCAGCATAGAGCAGGAGGAACAGAGTAGAAGCTGGTGATGGAGAACTTGATAACTGGGAATGTTATATCGGGATAGGAGAATGCTGGCTATACCCTGGAACCATGAATGATGACACCCATTAGAAATGCACACACACCCATGGAGGAATGCTATAATGAGCCACACCCACAAACTAGGAACATCATAGAGCATGTGTTTGGACTTCAGAAGTCACGGTTCTGGTGCATCGATATATCTGGTGGAGCCCTGCAGTACTCTCCAGCCACATGTGCACATATGTTCCCAGTATGTCCTATTCTACACAATCTGATCCTGCAAAAATAGCTGCAGCAGAATCAGCAAAGGGATGGGATACACAGCCCCCTCCCAGTGCCTAGGTCACCACAGTCACAGGAGGACTCAGAGGAGGAACCCAGTCCTGATGGCCCTGTAGGCAGACATAGGCATGCACAGTATGCTCTGACTTTGGCTAAGAGACAATGTATAGCACATTCATTGACAACCTGGGGACCTAGGGACTGGCTCCTTATGCCTACTCACATACATATATTAAAATTGATGCCAGGCAACCCTCACAACCTGTACCTATCCATGTATAGGCTTTTTACTGCTTGCATCAGACAGAGTCAGCCCTGAACTACAATCCTCTCAATTGCTGCATTCACAAGGTAAGTCTCTAACCTACACACTACTTGTAAGGACTAGCATGATAGGGTATTGTATGTATGGATCTGCTACATTTATGCAAGTAAATGTAGTAGGTTATTTGGAGAGAAGTAACATTCACATGAGACTACAGATACCCAGTCCACTAGCATGTGTCCTTTAATATTCACTAGGCCTCGTGCATGGAATATTCATTATGTCAGTCAAGGGAGATGTTAAACAGTGGGGTTACATGATATTTGGACTACTGTGTATCCCAGCAGAACTTTCAGTGTTGTTTCCCCACCCCCAACACAGCCGTGTTCCCATATAACTGCTTTAACAGTAACTCATCAATGGTATATCAGCAGTCCATGCAATCTCAGGGCAGTAACATAGAAATTGACCATGCATTGTATGTCTCACTTAATGCAGGAATTACAACGTACATATTTATGCTTTTGGTTATGTGATGACTGACTTGTCTCTGTCTGGCAGCTTGTGTGACTCAGTGGACTAGGGAAGTTAGTGTGGGTAATAGTGTTGATTGTTCTAATCTGGTAATATCCACATCTTTTGGATGCAAGGTAATATTATATTGTTTTTTTACAGACTGCCCATCTGTGTGTGGTGTAACATTATTAACCTCTGTCACATATTAGTTATATCAGACAGCTGAAGAATGCCATGGACAATTTGAATGAAGTGCAGTACTGCAGAAACAGAGACTGATGTCATTGTCCGTAACACACAAAATCCCAGACTTGAACACAGATAGATCTAGGCCAGAATCAGTTTTTAAGTACTGACAATCTGACTGGCGATGCTCATACACTTAGTTAAACAGAGTGCAATTCTGCTGCCCCTTGCTCAAAATGACCTGTTATGTATAGATATGTCTATGACTACATATATATATGCACACATATCTGTCTGTCACTATCTCTCTCTCTCCCCATAGATAGTATAGCTATCTCTATGTATATACAGCTATATACCTATATATATATATATATATATATATATATATATATATATATATATATATATATGTGTGTATATATAGCTATATATATATATATATATATATATATATGAAAACATACATCTCAGTCTTTCCCCATATATCTGCATAACACACACACACACACACACACACACATATATATATATATATATATATATATATATATATATATATATATATATATCATACACACACAGCTACATTTAGTGTGTGGATGTCTGCAATGTCCTACATACCCTGATAATGGTGAGTAAAGCTACACTATCACACATCTATAATGTTGCTCAAAGGATCCAAAGTAAGGGCTCAACAGTACATAATGCACTTACCTACATACCTCTGTGCCAGCTGGATGTCATCACACATACAGCAACAGGTGAGCAGGTGGTATAATGTATAATGTTGTCTACGCACACATGGACAGGGCACATTGTTTTTACACACAGCCTTGCCCATCCAAATGCAAGCAGCCACATATGGCCAAACTGGTAGCTGCAGCCACATAGTTGGATAAATAACAGTTATCTGACTGCTAGGCTACTAGATGCAGATAGTATGAAGCGATATCACTCTGAAGGGCACAGATGCTGTTCAACACAAGCCTAGTTTGTGTAATCCACAAATAGTTTGCCTGCAGTCATGTATAAAACAGATGTCAGCCGTGGTACGTGTGGTAAGTCCTGTGATCTATAGCGTTTAAGACTTGATAGGTAGGGGTTCTATTGTCACTCCAGTCCACTTGGTGCGTGTGTGTGTGTGTGTGTGTGTGTGTGTGTGTGTGTGTGTGTGTGTGTGTGTGTGTGTGTGTGTGCACGCGTGCGAGAGCACGGGTCTACTTCAAAACACTGAATTACTATAACGTTGAATCATAAAACACTGAGACCATAACATCAAAAGTTCAGAATGCTGAAAACTTAGAACAGTGAAACTACATAACACTGCGAATTTAAATAATCGCATCCCATAACATTAAATGTTATAATGCACACATTAGTAATATGCCCTCCACCTCAAACATAACTAAACCAAAAAACATACTTGTTTCAACATTTCTGCAGGTGGGCTGCCCCCCCCCCCGTGTGGAGGGCAGTGTCCCTCACATAGGTTCATAGGTTCATAGGTTCATACTAGGCTATCTGCCCGAGGGCATTTACAAGCCTAGCCCATAGTTTTGTGGCTTACGCCACCCCTTTAGTATGGGGAACTATACCCATTATTTTGCCGTGCCTCTGTTGAGCAGTGACACTGAGGTAATCCCTGGGGTATATCTGCGATCTCCCATCCATTGGTCAAGATTTCTCTTGAACAAGGCCAGCGAGGTGCTCTGCCTCACATATACCGGGATTTTATTCCACAGCATAGGGAGTCTTTGGGTGATGAATCTATCCCTCCAGCACGTCCCATTAATAGCCGTGTCGAGGTTTAAGTCTCCCGCCCTTGTGGCTCTGACGGATCTAGATTTTTTGAGGTGAAGCATATTCATCAAATCTGGGTTTGACATGGCCTTGTATGTTAGGCAAAGGTCACCTCTGAGCAAGCGTGGCGACTGAATAGAGCTGGAGTTCTTTCAGTCGGGCAGCATAGGACAGATGTTTGAGACCCTTTATCCTTTTGGTGAGGAACTTTTGTGGCCTCTCCAGCTGCTGCAAGTGTCGGGTCAGATACATTCCAAATGGGGCATTGTACTCAATCATTGGTCTGATGAGTGATGAGTATAGGAGACTATGACCTCCCTTGATCTAGATGAGAATCCCTTCATGATAAGGTGGGCAATGTAGAAGGTCTTCCTAACTACTTTAGCTACATGGGTGTCGAATGACAGACTACTATCAACCTGGGTCCCCAGGTCCCTGATAACTTCTTCTGTGCTCAGTGGATTGCCACCTATTTGGTAGCTAGGGGTAACCTTGTTTTTCCCAAGGGTATGACTATGCATTTTTGGCATTTAACTTTAGGCCATGGCTCTGGCACCAGTTATCCATTTCTGTGAGACCCTTCTGAAGGATATCTGTGTCAGATGTGTTTTCTACTATGGCGCCCAGTTTGCAGTCATCTGCAAACTTTGTCAGCCATAACCCTCCTGTGTTTGCTTGTACTGAAAAGTAGATGCCAAACAAGAGTGGGCCCTGGACTGAGCCCTGTGGTACACCACTTGTGACAGGCTTTGAGTCTGACATGGCGCCAGCAACTCTGACCCTGTGGGTTCTGTCACTCAGCCAGTTTGCAACCCATCTTGTGATGTATGGATTAACATTTAAGCTGATGAGTTTTTCAATGATACCCGAGTGGGGTATTGTATCGAAGGCCTTCGCCAGATCGAGGTAGGCTGTATGGACTGCCTTTCCCTCATCAATGGCTTTGGTGACTGTTTTGAAAAAGTCAACTAAGTTTAGAAGGCATGATCTGCCTTTGACAAAGCCAAACTGGGATGGATCCAAAGTCTGCAAATTCCCTATGTCTTTATTTATGAGGTCCATTATGATCCTCTCCATGGCTTTGCAGATAAGGCTTGTCAAGCTAATGGGCGGTAATTTCCAGGGTCGGTGGAGGCACCGCCTTTGTGAAGTGGGACCACAGTTGCAGTGCCACCCCTGGGTACGTATCCAGAGGTAAGACTATGATTAAACAGCTGTCCTAGCTGTGGGTTTAATTCCTCGTTGAGTTCATGGAGCACACAGCCGGGGACACCATCAGGTCCCATGGATGCTGTGTTTTTGCTTTGGAGAGAGCAGTTCTCACTTGGGCGTTGGAGATGTTTGGGGCTGCAATCGCTTGGTATAAATATCTCTCCTTTGGGGAGGGGAGAAGTTTGCACTGAACCTGTCAGCCAGTATGTTGGCAATGTCTGTAGGATCAGTAATCTTCACATCATTTTGAACTAGTTCTGAGCATATCTGGGAGTTTCCTCCCAGGTTTCTAACATAGCTAAAGAAGGCCTTATGATTGTCTTTTGAGTCTTTAGCTATTTTTCTCTTAAAATTTGCTTTGGATGATTTTATGAGAGCTCTTAGTTTTTTACTTATAGTGATCAAGGGTGTCTTACCTTTTAAGGATTTTGCTCTATCTTGTAGTAGCTTCCTCCTTTTGTTGTAGAGTTTGTTGATGGCTGGGGTCCACCAGACTGGACGCTTGCCTTTGGTACAAAGAGTCTTTGTTTTGCTTGGGATTGCCTTATCCATGCAGTCCTGCAGGTGCTGGTAGAAGGCATTTGTAAGTGATTCAGCGGCTTGAGTACTGTTTTCCGGCTCGGGCCTTAAAGGAGACCACACTAGTCTTTAGAAGTGTGAAGTCAGCTTCGAGAAGTTCTTTACTGTGGTCTTTTTATTTCAGGTGGGGTGGGATGAGGCCCTCCAGGGAGTATAGTTTGTGATCTGATCTCACCAGTGAGGGGTATACTTCGGTGTTGAACATTGTGCTCCCATGTTCGTGATGATGAGATCAAGTATGTTTTCTCCTCTTGTGGGGATGGTGACTAGTTGTTCCATGGCATTTGAGTTTATGAATTCCAGGAACTTTTGGGCTAGGGTGTTTGGGCTTGAGTAGTGTTCCCAGTCTATATTAGGGTAATTGAAGTCACCTAGTATGATGGTGTTTGGTGATACATTTATCCCCTCTAGTGTTTTCAGGAAGGCCATGTGAGGTTCCTGAGTTTGTGAGGGTGGCCTGTAACATGCTACAATTTGCAGAGCAGTCTTGCCTATGGTTAATTGCACCTGGATGGTCTCCGATGCATCGGCGTTGCCACCAGTCTTGAGGTGTGGGTGTCTTTGATGAATATGGATACCCTCCTTTCTTGGTATTGTCCGAATTTTGGGGCCGGAACGCATGATAAGAGGTAAAACCTGATAGTGCTGGGGTGCTCTCAGGAGCCTTGAACCAGGTTTCTGTCACTGCACAGACATCGATGTTCTCCATACTGAGAAGGGCCTCAAGTGCGTGCATTTTGAGATTTAGACTTCTGGCATTGAGCAGCACTACCCTTAGTTTTTTTTCTTTTTTGTGTTCTAGGGTGGTAGGTTTAGAATTTGAGCCTTGCCTAAAAAAGGCACTATGGGGGTGGCAAGAGCCTTTGCCAATATCCGAATCCCAGGGTGACAGGTGCAAGCCGTCCCTTGGAAACAGCGTGGCTTGTCCAGCATGTCATCCCAGGCAGACAGACATTGGATCCCCTTTGAATGACACCAGAGTTTAAGCCAATTGTTAAAGCTGATCATCTTATCTCTGTATTGTGGCATCAATCTTGGTGAAGGTAGGATACTGCTCAAGGTCAGGGTCATACCTGCCTGGGCTACATAATCAGAGAGCTCCTCAATGTCTCTTTTCATGTAGTCCAAGGAGGTACGTCTCAGGTCGTTTACACCAGCGTGGACAATGACTGAGTCGTATTTGTACCTGCTTAAAGGTAAGATTGAAAAGAATGCACTCTGCAGTGTGCACTAGAGAAGTTAGATATGAAAGTAGGTAACTTGAGTTTTACCTGTTTAAAAAGTTAAGGTTTAGTGGAGAGTTACTATTTTTAAAACAGCAAGATCGCACTACAGTGGAGACAAGGTGCATTTTCCATTCCCCACTGTATTGTAATCTCCATAAAGAATACACAAATAATATCTCAAACATATACCTCTATTTTCCTAACAACATGTACATACAACCAAAATAACAATATAACCAAAAACTTACTCCCTTACTCACGTATCCCATCACTTTCCCCAACACTAACCTGACTTCTTTTAAAATAATAAATCCATCACTCAAACTAACAATGCTTAACCGTTACCTGATAAACTTTAACTATGCAACCTGAGAACTTCTCTTAAACCACAAAACATACCATCCACCATGTTTGTTTACTACATAATACAACTTCTTAAAGTGATACCACAAAATTAACACTTTAAACCACAACCATGTACCACTTTCATGATATAAGACTCAGTGATTTAAATTTTCATTGTTATATAATTCAATGTTCCAGCCTTTCAGTGTTCTGAACTTTTGATGTTATGGTCTCCGTGTTTTGTGGTTCAACGTTATAGTAATTCAATGTTTTGAAGTAGACCCATGTGCACATATATCCCGCTGCAAAACAACTCAGAATCCCTCCTTGACTATCAAACTGCAATGATTCTGGACTTTTTCACCCTGTAAGTTGCTGCCAGCTTCCAAACTGTCCTATTCTACAAGGCCTGCTGATGTCATCCACCTTAACACTACCAGCTGCCATTACAATGTCAGACTTAAGCTGTGGTGCATGCAATAACTACTATGATCTATATTGTGTAAAACTAGATAGGTAGGGGTTCTAATCTCACTCCAGGCCACTCAGTGAGCATGTCTGTATGACATAAATGTGATCACCTCAGTAACTTAGAAAGAGGTAGGGTTTTGCAGTATTTTGGTTGTAGCAGATGATGTGGGTCTCCAAATGCCTGACCACAACTAGGCCTGCAGATGTCATCAAGCATAAGATGTCCTTAAGAGAGAGAAATAGTAGACTTGAGGTGTAGCATGTGTGTCATGTACTGTGATCTATAGTGTGTTCCATTAGCTAGGTAAGTGTTCTACTCTACATGCAGCCAATTTGCAGTTTGTGTGTGTGTGTGTGTGTGTGTGTGTGTGTGTGTGTGTGTG
Organism: Protopterus annectens; assembly: GCF_019279795.1. NCBI lineage: Eukaryota > Metazoa > Chordata > Ceratodontiformes > Protopteridae > Protopterus > Protopterus annectens. Next base: position 1,535,340,000 of record NC_056733.1, read on the forward strand.
TGTGTGTGTGTGTGTGTGTGTTTGTGAGTGTGTGCTGTGCCATGTCCTTTAAACAGTAATGGGAAGTGGTGCTATCCTCAATGTAGCTATTTTTGTGTGTGTGGCTGTTGCAGCATTTCACATCAGCTTATGAAATCATAGGATCTTTGAATTTTAGTGGCATAATGGCCCTACAGCCCTCACAATCCTAGTCAAGTTTATACCCTTATTTACATGATCAGCACATATTACCCCTGTCCATGAGGGACACAGGCAGAAGCCCTGTGGTGAAATTATGGTCACCCAGCCAGTTATGCAGATGGCATCTGACAAGGTCCACTGAGGTGCTCCGTTTGCCATTAGGCAGGATTCTGTTTCAAAGGTGTGTTAAACTTTGCTAGACAGCTCTCTCCCACCAGCATGTGTTACTAATGTCACATACTAGGTTAATGTCCTTAGAGTGAGTAATCCATGTACCATGCCATCTACAGATGTGTAGCACTTCCAATCAAGCAGGGTCACACATTGCCCAGTAAGCAAGGCAGAGATCACCTCTGAGTAGCCTATATGCCACAGGCTACAATGACACTCATTTCAGATGATCCCCATTAAACAGATACCAAGGAAGTGAAGTTCCCTTGTGACTGACCATTGTATTGTGTGCAATTGCCAGTAGTGCTTGGAAAAGTACATTATCAAATGGCCATTGCACTCAAATATTGGCATGCTGAGAGAAGAGTACATGGAGGTTATGAGTAAGTCACTTTTGGGTAACTTTGCCCTCAGTTATGACATATGATTCCCATTTTACCACTGGGGAGACATGGTGATCTCAGATACATTAAGTGTAAACCTGTGTTGCCTGGCCTGTGTGCCCGGGTCTTTCACCCTTGAGTATGTACATCACATGTTGCAACTGATGTGCTACTTACCAGGAACATAGGTGTTACTGATGGAAATGATGCTACACATATATTTGCATGAAGTTTACAGCCATTAGTATATCAACAGGCATTTGTTTATCAGTACCATCTTGGTGGATATTGACATAACTCACAGAGTCAATGACTGCTCACAGTTTGCAGGAATCATCCAACATTGTCAGCCACAGACATTCAGTATTCACTTGCATCTTGGTTAAATGGATTCCAAGCAGTAAAGGACCCAGGACTGAGCCCTATTGAACACTACTGCTTACAGATCAGCTACTGGAGGTGGATTTCCCTATTTTGAGTATGTGTGCCATCACTGAGTGACTTAGTGACCCCTATAATGATATTACCATGGATGCCTAAGTGGGGGCTTTTGTCAATGATGCCTGAGTGGGGGATAGAGTCACATGGCTTGGTTAAGTCCAGGGGCTTGTATGCCCTGATGTCCCCTCACCCAGGTCCTTGATGACTGCCTTGAACATGTCCACCACATTTAACACCCATGATCTCCTGTCAGAAATCCAAACTATGTACGGTCAACTGTTTGTAGATCACATATATGTTTGCTGATCAGTTCCATGATGATTTGCCTCATGGGCATACAGATATGACTACTCAGGTCTATAGTTCCAGCGCAAGGGGATAACAGTTGCCATTGTCCAGTCAGCTGGGATGCAGTCAGTGGTTACAGTATGATTGCAAGAAGTTTCAAAGGATGTTACTAAACCTTGTTGGATCCCATGTAGGATGCAGCCTGGGATCTCAGTATGTCCATTAGATGCTGAGTATCCCCCATAGAGAGGCCAGTTATGTCCTGCTCTGTAGATATGGAATGTATGGGACAGGTTGTAGGAATGTCATGTGGCACATGTGGTGGGAACAGGGGAGTGAAGTTGGCACAGAACCTGTGGGACAACAGGTTAGCTACTAGTACAGACCTATTATATGTGGTATCATTAAGTACATGTTCACCAACAATCTGACCCTGTCCTCTGAGGTTACACATGTAATTACACTGTGCATTGTGGTTGTGCTTTGTGTCAGAAGCTAATTTTGTCACAATCTGTTTCTACATGATGTCACAACAACACTTTGTGCTTGTTTTAGCTGAAGAGGTTGTGCCTCCATTTTGGGGGGGCACCCTCACCCCAAATGTCACACAGCAATGTCTCCCCCTTTTGTACAGCCTGATAATGGCAGTTGTCCACCAGGCAGGTTTGCTGTGCCATGGGGAGCTCATGTTCCGACTGTTAGGTACATCCGATTCTATGCAGTTGTACTGCTGCTTACATAATGCATGGGTGTAGAGCTTTGCATAATTGCCTGTCCCATCTGAGGTGAGTCAAGCTATGCAAACCATCCCATAAGAGGTAATACATTGCTTTGTTGAAGTATATTTCTGTATTTTCTGCAAGGGGGCTAGGTTTGATAGTTTTAATGAGACTGATCTGTGGTCAGATCTCACCAGGGAGGACCTCACAGTAGGTGGGTGCAGTGGTCACCCATATTGGTAAACACATAATGCACTACATTGGCTCCACTTGTGGGGATGTCATTACACTGGTCCATGGCATTGTAGTTAAGGACATGGACTTACCATTGGGCAAGTGAGCTTCAGCATGACTAAGCAACACAGTTGGTGGTTATTTAATACCACCCCAAACAATGGTGCACTGATATATCTTGATAGACACAAGTACATTCAAATAAGCACAACAGTTGTCTGGATTCATGGAGCTGCTCCTGTAGCTGGCAATGGCTTGATTAGGTGCCCTTCCAGCACTGAATAGCACCTAGGAAATCACAGTGTTTCACTAAATCTGGATGTGCATCTACCCTTAATAAATATGTATATGCCACCTTACATTACCTTGCACAATGTCAGTTTGAGGTCTGAACATGTAGAAGGACATGTAGTCTGGTATGGCTGTGGCACTGTCCACAGTCTTGAACCAGATGTCTTTGACTGCACAAATGTCTGCATATTCCAAGGCAGGGATACCTTCCACAGAGTGGGCTTTAGTGTTGCCATTGCCGGCATGTAGCAGCATAACCGGGAAGTTGTATGAAGACAGTGTTCTCATTGGAAAGCCTTCCCTCCAGACAATGCTTATAAAATGCACTGTGGGGGTGTCAGCAGCTTTGGCCAGTACTCAAAATCCCAGGAGTGAGAGATGAAGACCATCTCAGGCAAAGCACTGATGTTTGTTGAGCAAGTCATCCTAGGCAGACATGTAGTGGATCCCCTTAAAATGACACCACACTCTAAGGCAATTATTGATTTCCATCATTTTCCTTGTGTATTGAGCCACCATCCTAGGTGAGGGTCAAATGCAGCTGAAAGTTATGGGCATACCCGTGAGAAACACAGAATGTCTAAGCTCAGTCATGTGTCTGCATACAGTCTGGTGAATGTATGCCCCTAGTCGTACATACCTGCAGGAACTATGATGTCATCATTATGTTACCTGATATTCCTTGAGTTACGACAATGTGTGGTATGCCATATTGTGTCAACCCACAAACAGCTAACAGTGACCTTTCCCATATGTAGCCTGGTGACTCGGACATCAATGTGTCTCAAGATGTAATCACCTAAGAATAATAGGTTTGATTTTGTGTTTTGCCTCAGGTGTTTGACCGGTGAGACAGTGATGCATGCATTATTATGTGTACTGTGCTCCCCAGAGGTAGGATTTTCTGAGATGTCTGTTGTTTGGGAATGTGTCATGTAAGGAGATGCACACATGCAAGTGTGTGTGATATGGCTATGGATGGTGCAGGATGTGAGCTGTGCATGTTGGCAAAATGCGCATTGCCATATGCACTGACTGCTATTTGAAACACCATGGAATCAAGGTTTGAAATACAGTCACATCTGTCACACATTATGTTTGTGTGGCACAGGAGTAGTGGGGTGGCGACACTTTTCACTTCTCATTAGCAGTCATTGATAGTGCTGTTAGCAATACAGTCATGCTTGTGTGCATGTCACAGCATGCCATCGTTAGGCAGTGTCATTACAGATGGTGAAATGCAACATGTCACCTTTATGTAGGTCCCTTAAGGTAACACAGCACCTGACAGTATGCCATACAATGCTTTGTCAGCCATGTGGTCCTTGGATTGACCATAATCCTGTCATTAGGCTTGGTCCCAATACCATACCTACAAATGTGACACTGTGCAAGTCCTGCAAATTTAGGGTCATGCTGCCACACCTCTGGAGTTGACAGCCTGAAACACAGTGTTTGTAGGCACTCCTTGCAGTGAAGATGTGGATGCCTGTGCATGCATAGAGGACTTGTTCAACTTTGCTGACATTATGTTGGCCTTGCAAGCATACAATGTCTGTCAAACAACCAGACAGCAAACTGGTTGTTGTATGACATGATGTGGGAAAACAGATATGTGTTCAGAGTACAGAACTGGACAGTATGACATACCTAGGACATGTGGCAGGTGGGCACACTTTGGTCAAAGGTGGCCAGTTCTCTGTAGTAGGCCTCATAGCCATGTCATGCAGATATCCACCATTAATCTGTTTTAGGGGAGGATGCATGAATTGCTGTGAAATTGTCACCTAAGATGGATCACTGCCACTATGCTACTTGTTTCAGCAAGTCTGAACATCTATGTCACTGGACATTGCACATTATATTGTGACACTACAGCTGTACTCCTAATCATCCCTAGTGACATACCACCAACCCTGGTACAGAAGGTATAATACATGCAAAAGTTAACTGATTTCTCAGGTTGCTAATCAAGGCATCTACCAGAGAAGGGTATGTGAATCATACAGAGCCTTTCATGATGTGGGACAACTACATGGATGAAAAAACAGGCTGTGTCCTGCTTCTCATCATGAGCTTTGTAGTAATGTTTAGCGTGTGATGACAGAAGATGTATCGGACCATGCCATCCTGTGAGATAGTGGTTGTGGTAAGACCAGCAGTAGTAATAGCCAGGCACTAGCAATTCAGGGGACTCCCCTACTTTCCACATTCTTCACAATGTAATTGTATCCTTTCAGTACACACTGCTTGAGTAGTGTCCAACTGCAGAATACCCATGTAAAACCTTCCATATTACCTTCACAGGGTATACATATTATGCTTCAGTCCATTGTTTGTCTATGCTCTGTACAGACACCTTGGATGACTGTTTTCTTGGAACATGTTGGAAGTAACTGCAATACTTAGTTGCACAGATGATAACTAGCATGCAGTGCCAAGCAGTATCCCCATATCTCTCAGTCATCTGATATATATAGCCATGAAAGGAGTTAGCATGGATACGATCAGTAACAATGTCGTATACCTACTGACACTGGGCCAAACACAGTTTGTTTTGCTCAAGAGCAGATCATGCCTACCTACCCTAACCGGTGGACCTCATTGAGTGTTACGCTATGCAATGGATGATGGGAATATGACTCACTCCACCTACCATGGCCTGACAAGGTGTTTGACAATATTAGGACAAAAGGCCTTGTTGATAACCGTGTAGGTTATTTACAGAGTGGTTTGTCAGCTGGTGGATAGCCAAGTGTCTGATAGTCATAATCTGGGAAGATAGCATTGGGTAGACCTACACTACAATGATGGCAGTTACCAGTGGACTTCCCTCAGACATCATTAGTGGAGTTCCCCTTCTAGCCATTCCCTTTTCTGCAGTCACAGCCACTGTCAGTGACCTCTGACTGACTACATTAGCAGGTGATTGCATATTAGGAGCTGTTACTGAATTCCACACAGAACTAAAAGTTATCCAGGATGGCCTGAGATTTACATTCAGTTGTCAGACCTACTGACAAAGACTTGACAATGCTATACTTTTAGAAATCATCCACCCCTAAAACATATAGTAGTGTCTACACATCACACACATTTGAGCCATTACTCATGGACTTATGGACACAGAAAGTAATGTAGCCTTTGACTTTCACTTGTCAGTAAGATGTGGGTATCCATTCAGTTTTGCACAACCTAGGTATGGCATGTAAATCCCAGACTGTCATTGTTATACTGCATTTGTCACTCATCACACCTATCACTGAGGGTAATGGCATCTTTGCTATGGCACTACACCAGCATATCTTACAACTGTAGCAGCCATACAGGTTCCATGGTAAACCAATACACATTGTAGATAAAATGTCCTATGCAGTCCATGTCAAGACCATACCTGTGTAGTCTGTCTCCTACATGCCTTGGAGAGGATGTGTATAGCTGCCATATGGGGAGGTATCAGATCCCACTGTGTACCTCCTGCTTATACAAGACAGAACTAACACATGTATTACCTGTTCTACACACCTACACTATCAGTACATGCTGGAGAGACAGGTATGTAACAAAGACACTGACCTCATATGTAACAGACTCCCCATGCATGTGAAGCACATGTCTGCTGTAACACACATCATGTGCAAGTTACACAATGGAATGAAGAACAACTCAGTCACAACTGGTGCAGGACAAATATATGTAATGCACACAGGAAATTTGTAGATGGATCATCTCCATCACCACAGCTTGTAGATGTCTTAGCTCCCAAAACCCTGGTGACACTTATCAAGGGTATCAGACCTTTTCATAGATTAGGGCTGCATGAGTTAGCTGAATGATGCCATTGTCCTTGTTAACCAGTTATACACATATGAACCTAAGGAGTCATGCACCTATAGTGCTGTACCTTGGTGAGGACATATTTCTTCTGTGCTGACATTCCATCCTGTGCTGTGATGTTTATGGGTTTATTCCCACTGTGTATCTATAGGTGTCCCCAATGGACTCCTGAAAATGAACCATACACAGGTCCGTGACACACCTTTCATTGTGTAAGTATACACCCATTGCAACATCATACAACATAAGGTACACAACATTATGTGACTTACTCATTACAAATGTCAGCATACAGTATCTGTCAGTAACCAGTACAAGTGGCATTGCAAAGCAACATTGCATTACACAATTACATATTAATTTATAGTTACCCTGTGCATCAGACACATAGCTTCATTTCCCTGCATCAATGAAGAGGATGACAGGGATGTAGAACAGGTAGAATCACTTGCACAGAGTGTTGTGTGAGGGTGCAGGAGGCCTAGGCTGATCCAGTAGGTTGAAAGCACTTATGTGAGTCAGGAAGGCAAGCAGGCAAGATGGACCATGGAAATGTGCTATGTGTGTCTGTACGTGACCTGAATGTGACAGTGGTATGTGAGTGAGTGTATCAACACAGTCATGCTCAGTGCTAGGCCTGCATGTATGTATGTTGGACAGCTTTGAATCATGCATGGTAGAGCTGACAGTTCACCATCTCCAGCCCTGAACATGAGAACTGGCTCTGCCAGGAGTTGCACTGGCACCTCAATGCCCAAGTTCAGAAACAGTGCTAGTACCTCACAGTGACTGCTGTCTGCTGGGACTGTGTCCTCCACAGGAACACTCAGGACTACAAGCCCATGGCCTGCCACATCTTGGTGTGGACAGCACACTCCCATCTAGAGCGCTGGTTGTATTGCCACTACGGGAGTGTGATTGTGCATGGCCACATGGACTCTAATCAGATGGAGTTGTTGACCTACATCCATGAGACTGATGCTCAACTCCAACCAGACATTCTATCACAGACAATGTGTATTCCAAGACAGATATTCTGTGATCTGTCTTAAACCACCTTCTTTCCACTGCATCAGTGAACCGATCCAGGGTATCACCAATGCGGTGGAGGCAGTCACAGATGACAGACTGTGCTGCATCCTTAACCCTGTGCATTAGTCTGGAGTTCCTTTCAGAATGTGTCTGTGCCTCCAAGATGGCCTGAAACATACGCCAAGTGACCCATAATGAGAAACCTGCAACAGGTGGTGGAAGGATACCAGGCCTCCTACAAGCACCCCATCAATCTGCCTGTGTGGAGCCTCACCAGGTGTCTGGCTATGGCAAGTGTCTACACTCACTGCAGCCATTGTCACACTTTCCTGTTCAATGTCCCCACCCTCTGACTGTCCAATATCTATGGCCTCCGGAGACTAGGTATGTCTAAGCATACTGACTGTTTGCTGTGATAATGAGGGCAGAAGAGGGATGTAAACTTCTGGGACAGATTCAGCCCCTGAAACTCCTACATGTGCCTCACTTTGGCCACCACCATCATCAGAGTCTGAAGAGACATTGACATCAGGTTGTGTAGGGGACAAAGACCAACCCCCCCCCCCCCAAGTCACACGTCATAAGAAAGGGAAAAGCAGTTCATTAATACCTGCACTATTATGCTTTTCAGTACTATGCTGCAATAGATGTAAAGCTGTAGATACTGTTGTCACTATTACAGACCAGTTTAACCCCCAACCTCATATAGTAGGACATGAGGACATTACTTTTCCCACAAACATCTGTAGTTACTTGTAAATAAAAGCTCTTTACACAGCAATCACATCAGCAACAATAAGGTACACTGTTGACATTTGTGAAGACCCTGCACAGTTGACACATATGGCAAACTGTAATGTCCTGACAATACTGTCACATCTATCATTGTGGTCACACCTACAAGACATAGGTATGACTCTAAAAAAATTTCTGTGCAGTTGGCAATCATGCCAACAATACAGCAATCCAGCCAGCAGAACTGGGATGACACTTTAGTGAATACATTGCAGTAAATCTACATCCGTAACAAAACAGTGTTATGCTTTCCAGGAGCAGGACCATAGCCTTGTCTGATTCCTGAAGGACCTGTGAAAAGTTGAGGGTGAGGTAATATCAACACCACATGTTGCACTATAACAGGGTAATATATCCATATATCTCACATTTACAGTAGCTACTTTGTTAATTGTTATGTTGGTCAAAATATGAGCATGAGATTGAAATTGTAGTCCTCCCCCAAAGGACAAACACCTGACAGCCAAGTAAAAGTATAAAGACAGAGACAGACCGCATAGGTCCAAAGCTGCCGGAGATGCTTCCGTTAAGCTAGTCGCCAGTTCGCCAGTACTCAGTGAGACACTTTCGCAGCCCCTGATACCCGCTACTTCAGATTTGCAGGCCTCTACTGAGACCCATTCGGAGTCCGGAATGCTGTGAGATGCTTCTTCGACCATGGAACCTGCAGATGTCTCTACCTTGGATGGGTCCGGAGCCGCTGTGCAGGCACCGGCTTCTGAGAGTGTATTCAGGCCTAGTGACCTGCATTTCAAACTGACGTCATCTTCTTCTTCAAGGCCTAAAACTCGACCCACACCTAGAAAACCGACGTCCAAAATGCATGGTCAGGTCCATATGCCTAAAAAACAAATGATAAGAATGGCTGAAGACCTTATTACTTTAATTATGGGAAGCCAGCCTTCACCCTCTAAGAGACCTAGAACTGATTTTCCTTCTGATTCTTCTGATCAGGATTCTGAAATTTCTGTTTTTTCTAATTACCTGGATTTGCCCTTATCTACCTATGAGGATTCAAATGCAGAGGACTCCATTCCCTCTGCTTCCCGTCCAGAAGATTTCTCTTTTGGTGAAACCTTGCACACTCTTAGGGAGCATTTCCATTGGGAAAGCCAGGATTACTCTAACTCCAAAAAGAGACTTAGGGAATTCTTACTTCTACCTCAACACAGGCCTTTAGCTATCCTTCCTGTCCTGGACATTGTAGATGATGCCTTCCTGGAATCTAGCCTGGCCCCAGACACTTTACCTCTGGCTCCCAGGAAACCTGACAGGTATTACAGATTACCTGGCTCTCACAAGTTCCTCTTCAAGAATGCTACTGCAGACCCAGAGACCATTTTCCAGGCACCTAAAGGCATTAAGGCTACTACTGCCCAAAACTCTACCCCCTCTGAAAGAGATTCCAGGGCCTTGAACAGATGGGATAAGAAGGTATACACTTCTGCTACTTTGGCCATTAGGGCCTTAAACTGCCAGTTTCATATGTTAAAGTATCAGCAGCATATTATGGGACTACTTAAACAGAAAATTATGTTGATTCCTGACTGTGCTGAAAATAAAGAATTACATGATTTAATGCATTCTGCTGAACAAGTTGGTAAACATACTTTGCAATGTGGTTTTGACTCTTTAGAAGCATCTTGCAGGGCTGCTGTCACTGGGTCTGTTCTTAGAAAGCATGCTTGGCTTAAGGAGCAAAATTTACCAGATCATGTTAAAGCTAAATTACTGGATGCTCCCTTAAGCCAAGACCACCTGTTTGGCAAAAAAGCAGAAGAAGTCCTTAAACAGATAGAGGAAAAAGATAAATCTATGCAAACTGTTAAAGATTTCCTGCAAATACAGCCTCCCAGATTTAGTTGGCATTGGTCTTGTAAGAATTGGCCCTTTCCTGTCTCTTCCAGGCCCTCTCAGTCCAAACCCAGGAACAGCAGACCACCTAGGCTACAGTCTCAAGGTACTCACAGGCCTAAGCAATGGGGGGCTCCTGCTTCCAAAGCTGGAAGTAGTAAGCCACCCCCCTATGGAAAACTGTCACAATGACTTAATCTTAAACCTTCCAAGCCCTGCTCAACTGCCTGCTCCCTTAGGGGGAAAGATCGCCCTGCATGCAAAAAACTGGGAACTCATTACCCAGAAAAAATGGGTTTTAAATATAGTTTCCCCAAGGATACAGATTCCACTTCCACACCTTACCAACCCAAAACGGTTGGCCAGACCTACCCCCCAAATCAGTGGGCAGAGGCTCAACAGCAGGTTCTCTCTCTTCTAAGTAGGCATAGCAGCTAGCTTCACTAACTGCTGCTTATGACAAGTGTTCACAGGCTGGGTATTCCCTTCTAATGAGCATAATGGCTAGTTTCCCTACCTGCTGCTTTACTTAATGAGCATTCACAGGCCCAGTATCCTATTAGACAATTTTAGTGGCTTCCACATTGCTCCACTGTATCTGCATTATAACCATGCCACAAAAGCTGGCTGCCCCTCTCTCATGTTAGCGTTTCTCTACCTAACACTGTGACCAGACTTTTTAATTGTATCCCTTTCTCCCACTGCACGTGTTGTGTCACTACTGCCCTGATTTATGTAATGCTCATCAGTTACTGTGTTTCAACCTCTAATAACTCCACTGTTCACACTGTTGAAATTGTTGTAACTGTAAGCCAATTCATAAAATTAATTTATTTCTTTAATTAATAGTGTTAATAGAGAGGAGAGGGTTCAATAATCATTTGTTTGTCCTCATTTTGTCTGTTTCTTTAATTGAAATTGCTGCCCCACTCGAGGGTTGGATCCCAAACTGTTGGTTATCTGTTAACATCTAATGTACTTGCAACGTGAATGCTGCCCTACTCTGTGTGTAAATGCATTTAGTTATTAGATGTTGCCCTACTCTGTGTTTAAATGCAATCAGTTGGTAGAAGTTTTAGGCATCATTGATTGCTTTCTACATTACTATGATGCACAGTCTCCAGCCCGATTTAAAGTGCTGCTGTATTGCATTACCTATCTGTTCCAGATTAATTAATTTTATTATTCCTTTTTTTTTTTCAATAATAAATCTTTATTATTTTCCAATTGTTAATACAATACTACAACATATATACATTATATACATGAATGCTTCCAATAGTTACAGTTACATAAGATCATTATACATTAAGATAAAATTTTAAAAAGAGTATTAAAAAAAATCTAGTATCAATATAAGGCTTATCGATACTAACCTCCATATTAAGTATGTACTTCCCGTGGAAAAGTGGATTAGAACGTTAAGCTAACACAATGTTAAAGATGTGCTCCCATATTTTTGTATTATTTATATTTTTCTTATGATCTTTAATTAGTAATTTATGTGCTAAAATATGTTTTATCGCTATGCTTTTAAAGTTTTCCCATGAAGTCTGAGATGGATTCAGCCAATTTGTAGCTATATAAAGCTTCATTAACAAGAAAATATTTATAAGTATGATCATTTGGGATCTGTCCAAGTTATTCGGAGGAATATGAAGAATCATAAACTCCCAAGAAAGTGTGGACTGTTGATAACCCATTTTTTTGTAATTGAATTTTTAAAGAATTCCAAAGTTTGAATATACATTTACAGCTCCAGAACATGTGTAAAAGGTCAGCCATTTGATCGATACAATATGGACATTTAGGTGAATTTTTAGAGTTGAATTTATGCAGACTGAGATGAGTGTAATAAGCGTTGTTAAATATCATCAGCTGAGTAAATAATAGCTTTTGAAGAGATACTGATTTTAAGGTTAAATTAATTGCTTTCAATATTTTATTGTCATCAATCGGTAATAATTTATCCTTCCAGTATTTGGATAAGAGTATTTGGTTTTTATATTTCACGTCTTTTATCAAATTATATGAAGCTGTTATATATTTGGAGTCCTGCATAAGAGTTTGCCATAAGTTTAAACAAATGGTTAAGTCTTCTTCTTTAATTTTGAAATTACTAAAATAACTTATGGAAAGATCCTTTAATTGTCTCATTATAATTAAATAAGAGTTAGGAAGGCTCTTCTCTCTTAACATGTCGTGTATTGAGATACCAAGATAAGGATATAAATCAAGTATGGTTAGATCAATTATAAGTGGAAATTTTTTAAGATCTATCAAATGATTACCGATTTTCAAATTCGGGTTCTTGTGAAATGGTTGTAAAGTCATCATATATTGTAAGAGATTTAGTGATTTAAACAGGTTTTGTATTGATATTATATATAACCTAATATGTTCCATCAAAGCATACACTTTAAAGGTATCTTTATTTAAAAAAGGTAATGCCTTAAAATTAATACCCAATCTAACAGCATGTTTATAATTCAGAACCAACCACTTGGGTGATCATTTAGTACTGGACATGTCAAAGTTAACCACTCTTAGAATTCTATTAGCATTTATTATTAAATAATATGCTTCAAAATTCGGTAAGTCTAAACCACCCTTATTTTTCGGAGTCATCAATTTGTCATAAGATATTCTAGTTTTTCTAGGTTCCCATACAAATCTACCTAATTCCGTATGAATTTGTTTAAAGAATTTCCTAGAAATTGAGAGTTGAGTAGCTCGAAAAATATATAATATTCTGGGGAGTACATTCATTTTAATAATTAAAACCTTTGCCATTAATGGTAATTTCAGATTATTCCATCTTTTTAAATCAGACAATATATGATCCCAAATTAGCTTAACATTGTTCGCATAAAAGTCTCTATTATCTGCTGAAAAAGCAATACCTAAATATTTTATTTTTTCTTCGGATTTTAACTGACCTACCAATGGTAAAAGCGAAAAGGGTGTAGGCATCTTTAAAGGAAATAAACTGTTTTTTTTTTTTTTATTTATTTTGTAATTAGATACTTCTGCAAAATCTTCACTGCTTTTAGTATTTTCTTGGTATCTGAAACAGGCGTCGTACAGTAAATATTAAGATCATCAGCAAAAGCAGCCATAGATATTTTCATACCATATATTATTGGGGCATTATGATATGTATGTTGCTTAATATGTAGAAATAGTGGTTCTAAATATAAATTGAATAATATAGGAGATAGCGGACATCCTTGACGGGTACCATTCTTAATTTGTATTCTTTTTGAGAAATTTTTATTAATGTATAGAGTTGTATAGGGATTATTATATAATTTTTTTAATGTTAAAATAAAGTCTTGGGGTATATTGAAATATGATAAAATATCAAACAAAAATTTTAAATTAACTCTATCGAAAGCTTTTTGTGCATCAATTATGAGTGCGTAAACATTAAGATTTCTATGAGTGGCATAAGAAATTAGTGTATGAAGTGATAACGTATTATCAGTAGTTTGTCTGCCATTTATAAAACCAGCTTGTTCGTTAGATATTATTAGGTTTATTACCTTCTTCAATCTATTAGCTAAAATAGATGTCATAATTTTCATGTCTATATTTAAAAGTGAAATAGGCCTATAGTTATCCGGGTTTTGAAGATCTGCATTCTCTTTAGGTATAAGAATTGTTCTCGAAGCATTAAAGTGTGGATCATTAATTTTATTATCAATTATATAATTAAATACATGTGGAAGTATTTTACCCAATATATCACAAAAAGTTTTGTAAAATTCATTAGTCAAACCATCCGGTCCTGGAGCTTTATGTGGCTTCAAATTATTAATTGTATCTGTTATCTCCTCAGAGGAAATTGGTTTAATTAAACTCTCATGAGACTCATCACCAATTTCCGGAAAGATAATCTTCTGCAGAAAATCGTTATTAATCTTATTTGTGAGTAATCCCTGATGCTCGCCATAGATTTGAGAGAATATTAATTCAAAGGTATTCATAATGTCTTCAGTATTGGTATATCTTTTATTATTAAACTGTATTTCAGAAATTTGAGAAGGTATTTTCGATTGATTAATGATGCGAGCTAGTGCTTTTGATGGGGTCTGAATATGATTAGCGTATTTTACCAGTATTTTCTGTTCATAAAATGACAATTTACTATTTTGTAATAAGAAAATATCCTTTTGACATTTTAATAACTCCGTTTCAGTTTGTTTGTTATAGTTCCCAATTAAATCCTGATCTAGTAGCTTAATTTTAGATTCCAGTTCTTGTATGTCTCTAGTTTGTATTTTCTTATAATAAGTAGCCTTTTGAAGAAAGATTCCTCTTATTTGTGCTTTAGTCGTTGCCCATTCTATATCAGATGGATGCCGGTGTTTAGAGAGATTAACTAGTAGATGATTGAAGGTCTCTTGAACTTCTTTAGTTATATCTTCTTTATTTAATAAATACGGGTTTAGAGACCAATTATAACCTCTATGACGCATACTATTTCTAGTGTCTTTGTTAAAAATTAATGTGATTCTAGAATGATCCGATAAGTGTCGAGCTTGTATAGATACACAGGGATCTAAAGTAATTAGTACATCTGAAATTAGGAAAAAATCAATCCCAGACCACATTTTATGACAACTTGAATAAAATGTGAAGTTATTTTAATTTATTTGATTGTTTGTGTATTTAAATGGGTCATATAATTTAAAATCTGTTTTAAGTTCCTTTAATGCTATTACTGCTTGATTATTAAAGGACCTATGTGAACTTGATTTATCCAATTTGGGATCTTGGTATGTATTCCAATCACCTCCTATTATTATATAACAATTATTATATTGATTCAGGATAAAGTAAAGTGATGCTATAAAAAGTTGTTGATTGGTACATGGGGCATATATATTAAGAAGTAACACAGGTTTATCATAAAGTGAATCACATAACACCATCTTCCCTCTTTGTCTATTTTAAAATCTAGAATTTTCTCTTGATACTGATTTTAATAATAATAGCCACTCCTGCACTATTAGTTGTCCCTTCTGAAGCTACCACCTCTCTAATCCATTTCTTATCCTTAAGAACAGCCCATTGGTCATTGGTCAAGTGGGTTTTTTGTAATAAAATAAAATATGCCTTTGATTGGAGAAATAAATGAAGAAATAATTTCCTTTTTTTCAAGTTCTGGAGCCCTTTAGTATTCCATGAATCTATTATCCACATACTAAGATCTTTAATTCGTTTAAGGATATTTTAAAATTGAGAAACAGTGCTAAATTCAAATATAATAGCACAATATATATTGTCTGGAAGCAATCTTGACATGCCATCCCTAACCAGTGCCTATCCACTATTCCCCTGGACCAGGTTTTTTACACTGTTAAAACTTTTATGGGTAAATAACCTTACTAAATATCTATTCTTTATCTTACAAAATATAACATCAAAAGCATGCAAAAAACTTATAAAAGCTACATCTAACTCTACAAAGCCTAACCAAAACATTCCCTAATAAACACTGATAAATATCCACAGCTCTTGAACAAACTATTTAGTTAAACCTATCAAGTAAATGGTCTTAACTCCACTTATAGTTACTGTCATACCTCACTAATAGTTTTCATATATTATTACTTATACTAATTAGTTGTGTCTCATTAAGTTATCTAACAACCATATTTAAATCTAAAATAATCAAGTATGTGAGACTACCCCTATTAAACAGTAGAATTATTAACTTAAAGATAATTCACCATATGTACTGTCAGTTAGAAGAGAGACAAAGAACTACAGAGAAAGCAAATGCTTAACATTTAAGTATAATATTAGATCTGACTTTATTTATATAACCTAAATTATCTAGAATTGTAATGTCTGCAAATAAGGTGAGTAAAAATAGAACTCTAACTTCACTTTACTGGCTAATATAGTTAAATTTATAAAATGATGATTAAATAACACAATCCTCAAAATAGTCAGAACCACATACCAGTATACAAGCAAGATAACCTTCACATTCCTGGAGAACCCACACTGTAATGTCTCATGGTCTCTTTATCTACTAATTATCCCAACACTAAATCCCCTTATTATCTAACCATTTGCAGTATTAAAACACATCAGTAATACAAAAAAAAAAACAAATAATAAAATATACTACAAGGTTATTAACACATCAACAGTCAGCATAATATACCTAAGGAAAAAGAATAATTATGGTAAAGCTATATTACTTCTAACTAATCAGTTAATTAACACATTTTAAGCCAGTACATTATTAATTCAATTGTACTCATACTTGAATGATTTCGCAGTTCCCTTTAAACCAGTAAAACATTTTACATACTTTAAGTGTCCACGAATACTCATATTACAGTCCAAATAGCTTTCGCTTCTTCAACAGAGACTTTCCTGCTTCCTGAGCTTGTAATCCTGTCTTCGAGCTCGCGATGGGGGAACCATTAAGCGGACGGACTTCCGGATGCACCACTTCGAAAACGGACCCTCAGTAGCACCCAAAGGACTTCCTGTTGCTTCGCGAAGGGGTTCAGTTCGTAAGAGCCATAAAAGTTCGGAAAATCTTCGTAGACGAGCTGGAGCTGTAAAAAGAAACTAAATAAACATTTACCAAGGGGCCTGGTGAAGAAAAGAGAGCAAACAAAGGATTTTAAAGCCACGAGGTGTAGTAAGAATGGAATCCCAGCATCCATGTTGCTGCAAACGGACTGGATGGCCAGATCAAGCTTCTGAAGCTGGAAGGGACTTGAAAATCTTCAAAAAGGTAACTTTTGCTTCTTTTTTTGTAGATATGGAGTATTTGGAGCCATCGACTGTAAAAATTAATGTGTTAGGGTATTTCATTTGAAATTTGATATTCTTTTCAATGAGGAACTTGCAGTATGGAGATAATGCTTGTCTAGCTTGCCTTATTTGCAATGGTAAACCCTGGGCCATAGAAACTTTATTATTATGCCACATAATATAACCTCCATTTTTTTTAACAGTTAAAATTATTTTGCTTACGTCCTGGTAGTTGAGTATTTTGACGTATACTGGTCTAGGTATGTTTGAGGCTTGTGCTTCTCTGAGAGCTCTATGAGCTCTTTCTATAACTATCTGTTTAGCTATATCAGAGTCATTGAACAATATTTCAAGTATTTGTGTAATAGTTGAAGTTAAGTCATTGTATTGGATAGATTCTGGAATTCCTCTAATAATTATATTGTTCCTTCTGGATCGTGCCTCCAAGTCCAGAATTTTATTTTGCATAGACTGAATATCTAGGTCATGAATGTCTGTTTTTTTTTGCAAGCAGTGTTATTCTGTCCTCATTTTCAGATATTCTGGCTTCTGATTTATCGATCCTTTCTAGAATTTGACTGCATGTGGCACCAAAAGAATGTACCTGGTTTGATAGTTCTTTCAAAGCTTCTTGGATGGGTAACAAAGCAGTTTTAATATCTTCCATATTAGCCAGTTGATCCGGTTTATTTTTCATTCCAGCTTTTGAAAGTTCCTGCTGTTTTGTAATCTTCTGCCTTTTTGTTGTTAAATCTTTTTCTGGTGACTGAAGTTCTGATAATTTAGTTTTTGTTGTTGTTGTTTCCATACTTTTGTCTTCTTTTGACATTGTGGAGCAAAGCAGATCTTTAGTATAACTGAATGGTAAATATCCAAGATTGCTACTCAGACAGTTCCTATGTTTAATACTCTGTTCAGAGTCAGTCAGTCAGTCAGATCCAATCCTGTTAATTTGTTTAATTTCCTTAAGTTCCTTCACCTCTCAAGCGATATTTAGTTGTAGTGGTTTAATTTTAGCCAACAATTAGTGTAGAAAAGCTTATAGTATATCCTCAGGGTTAGATTTTATTCCGAGTATCTGAAGAGCTGTAGATATGCAGTGTCTACAGAATGGTGGCCATCTTTGAATCCAATTAATTTTATTATTCCTATCCTCCTCCATAGCCTTCCCTTACTCCATAGTTCCTACAAACATACACCCTCACTTCTCCCCACCCCTAGGTTACCCATTAATACACAAACTACACTATCTACCTGCAGTCCTCCCTCTCAGAGGCTATTACTTCTCTTTAGTTCAATAGTACCAATTAACCTCTTTTTGTTCCTTTACATCTTGCTTTTACTATGTTAAATGACCCCAGACGTCCCACTTTTTCTACATAGTACCTTGGCTTTCCCTCTTGAAAGAGCTAGCTCTAGGAATCCTGCGGTGCTTTTGGAAACTAGTCTGCTTCCCCCCAAGAACCAGAATATAAGAGTGTATGTACAAATTCTGTACTTATCTTATTCCACTTACCTGTTGCTTTTTTACCCTGCGTGCGCTAGCCAGCAACCCAACATGGACCTAGGCTCATTTTGCTCCATAAGCTCCATCCCATCCTAGCCCTCTAAGTTCTGTGCCTAACACTGTAATTACTCAGTGTGGCCAAAAGGTGGCGGCATCCACCCTCTAATACATTTTTCCCACCTCATTTTTATGCATAGAACCTTTCAGTTTACCTTTACCTGCACTATTCTACCTGAATATCTACCTCCATATCCATGTAAAGTCTCTGTTTCCTCCCACCCATACACACAGTGCCCTGTGCCTATCCCCTGTGCCTCCTTACCTCTGTATTTCCACTCCTTCCATCACTGATTGTTTTCATCTTCTTCCTCCTTCTTGGCTCTTCCCACTCCATTTGCCCTGCAGGCTCATTCCGCTCCCCTACCCTGCCCACAAATTCCACCCGCCCCACTACATCGAGATTTATAGCCTAGCTGCCACACCTTTTCCACCTAGTCCAATAAACAAATCTCTCTGTCCCACCCAGCTGCCACACCTTCTCCACGTAGTCCACTAAACAAATCCCTCTGTCCCATCCCACAGATCACATCATAATACCTACCCACACCCATTCCAGCCAATCCAACTTCCACTCATTCAACACACACCCCCACCCAAACCCTATATTACTATCATGCTTACAAAACCAACCTCACTTGTAACCCACACAATACTACTACTTAGTTTATCCTATCTAACCTACCTCACAAGACCCCTTAATACCATTCACTCCCCCCATTTTCATACTACAAACTCAATCCCTAATCATCACACATTCTCTTCTACCTTCATAAACCCTTATTTATACATCTTCAACTACACCCTACTCTTCCCCTTTAAACTCATTCCAACTTATAAGTACACAAGTTCAACCCTAATTACCACTACAAAGATAAAATATGTATCCCTCAAACAAGACACAAAACAGTCTAAATACCTGTACCTCCATATTCACCAACTTATCACCACCCTTCTCTCCAGTGATATACACCCCAACCCTGGTCCCTCTCCCATTCACACTTCTACCCTGCCCTCTAAATCCCCTCCATCAGGGAAAACCCTCTCCTTTGCAGCACTGAATGCACAAAGTATATGTAACAAAATCCCCACCATTCATGCCTGGCTTCTCCATAACCAACCTGACATATTGTCAATCTCTGAAACATAGTTAAAGCCCTCCCTAAAAGATTCTGAAATAAACCCCCTCAACTACAGTATCATTAGAAAAGACAGAACCCACAAAAAAGGTGGTGGGGTTGCTCTCCTCTACTCTTTCTCCCTTTCAGTTACTCCATATACTAAGCCCATCCCCCAATTTGCCAACGCTGAGCTACTTCTGGCTACACTCAAATTGAACAAGCATAAATCCATATGCATAGCCTCCCTCTATATCCCTCCTGGAGACAATACCTCTATCCTTGAGGATATTCTCTCATGGTTCTCCACCAACATAACCAATGAGATTATAATCTTAGGTGAAGTAAATATTAATTGGTCCTCTATTCAATACCCCACCAACTCCTTAAACATAAACCTCTACAACTTTCACCAGCTTATCAACACCACAACCAGACCATCAAAAGACTACTCCTCTGGAAGCATTCTTGACTGGATTCTGGTATCCCACCCACATCTTATCTGCAGTAGCGGTACCCTCCCTGACTCCCTCAGTGATCATGTTCGCATTTTCTCTCATCGTCACTCTCCCTCCCTACAACTGTCTCATACCACCATCTCTATGTTGTTGTGTCTTTCGGCTTTTCCCAGTTAGGGGTCGCCACAGCGGAACTCTGGTCCTCTAATGATTGGCAGTAGATTTTTACATGCCGAGTTGCCAGCCCTGACGCACAACCTTCAATGAAGGTACGCCCATTCATGCATGTCTCCATACAGAAGACACTCTAGCTGAGAATCGAACAGGACAACGTCTTATTGTGAGGCAACAATCTCTATACGCTCATTAAAACATTTCAACCCCAACACCTTCTCTGACCTACTGAAACAATTCAACTGGAATCCTCTAAAATTTCTCCCCCTTGATGAAGCCATCACCTACTTTAATACAACATTTCTAAACCTCCTAGACACCTTTGCCCCCTCGAAATCTAAAAGAATTAAAATAAACGCTGTCCCCTGGCTATCTAAAGACACATTAGCAGTTATGCACCTCTGTGATAAAGCCTTGAAACATCACAATAAAAATAAATCCCTAGTCACCCTAAATGAATACAAAATGCTCCCCAACAGAGTTAAGAAGCTCATCACTTCAGATCGCAAATCCTACTATACCACACTCCAAAATAATCACAAGGCAAACCCTAGAAAATTCTGGGATAGTATCTCCACTCTCTTAAACCCAGGCAAAAAAGAGAACCCTTGCCCTGACCACAATGCTTCTGATATCACCTTAGCCTCCCAATTTAGCAACTTCTTCATTGACTCCATAACCAAATTGACATCATACTTCTCAAAAAACCCTTCTTACTCAACCACACCTTCCACTATCTCCTCCTCCTCAGATACTTCCTCCTCCCACCTTACTCACTTCTCTCTAAAACCCATCCCAGTATCAACTATAAGAAAACTCATTCAAAAATTAAAACGATGCTCCAATGCCCCCAACAATATCCCTTCATTGTTCCTAAAGACAGCTGCAGATGCCATTGCCTTCCCCATCTGTATTCTTATAAACCGGTCAATCCAAGAAGTCTACATACCCCAACTCTGGAAAAAAGCCTACATTAATCCCCTCCACAAAGGAGGAAACAATAATATCATCTCCAGTTTTATGCCTATTGCCATCTTATCTCCCATCTCTAAACTACTTGAAAAGTGTATCCACCTAGAACTATTTCCCTACCTCATTGACAATCACCTACTAACTCCCACACAACATGGATTCCGGCCTGGTCACAGTACTACTACCACACTACTCTCCTTCCTTGAAACTGTGAATAAAGCCTGCAACTCCAGCTGTATTGTATCCACCCTCCTTCTAGACCTATCCAAAGCTTTTGATACCATCTCTCACACCCTTCTCCTATCCAAACTCTCTAACCTAAATCTATCACCCCCTTCTATCAACTGGTTTACCAGCTACCTTTCCAATAGGCAACAAGCAGTCAAATGGAAAAAAGCCATTTCCCCATTCCTCAACACTCCCACTGGTGTACCCCAGGGTTCCATTTTAGGTCCCCTATTGTTCAATATTTTCATAAATGACTTCCACCTTGCCATCCTTAATGCACAAATCATCCAATATGCAGACAATTCAACAATTATCTGTTCTGCTAACTCCACTCCTACCCTCATAAAACTAACCCAAGATGCCTTCTCATCCGCTGAGCAATGGATGCTAGATAACCACCTGGCACTTAATTCATCAAAACTCAAACTCATGATGTTCACCCCTTCCAAAACTACATCTATTGACATTAATTAATTCTCCATAACCAGTCAGAATAACACTTCTCTTGAAGTAGTATCCAATGCAAAACTCTTAGGGGTACTCATCGACAACCAGCTCAAATTCGATACCCATATACATATAAATATAAAAAAAACACACCAGAAACTTGGTATGTTCTACCGCCGCATTCGCTACCTTACTCCATCTACATGATTCCTTCTCACTACCACATATTTCATCCCTTTTCTCCTTTATGGTGCCCCACTTCTAACCAACCTACAATCGTCTATTAAAACAAAACTCTCTTCTTGCTACAACAAAATTGCCAAATTCCCCACTGGACACAAATCCTCCTCTCACCACTGTATTGCCCACTGTCAAAGGAAAAAACTTCAGAGACCAATTCACGTAAGGTTCAAGCAAGGCACCCTTTATTAACTTGCAGCAAGGAGACAAAGCATGCTGGCAAAATGGTTTGTCTGAACATTAATAATTAGTATGGCATTTTTATACAGTTCTTTCCATGTCACACAGAAATGTTTCTTCTATTGCTGACGTAGTTAGACACAGCTTTCTGTATTGTTCTACAGAAAATGTTACTAGACTAATTGCTGACTAGTTAAGAATAACTGCTGATTTACAAAACATTTGAGAAAAACAACCTGGCCTTGGGGCTTATTTTAGCCCACTACAAACTTTCAAGTCTTCAGTTGTGCAGTTCTAATATATGTGTTACATTTTGCCTAGATTCAAGGTACATTTCTAGCTTAGGTACAAGTAATACTGACTATGGTTTATACTTTCAAGCATCCATTGTGTTCCTTATCAAAGCTTCTAGCAGCTGTGTACTTTCTCATGGCATAAGCAGAAAATCAATAACTCTTTGATAAGTCTCATGACACTAGTAGAAATGAATTACTTCTTGTTATTTGCTGACATTAGCAGAAAATAGAATGCTTCTTGTTAAGTTTCTAATAGCTGTGCAGATTCATGCAGTGTGAACAAAATAAATGTATTAACCCTTTTAAACCTCAAATGCACTAAGCATGCATATTACTACTGCATATTTTTCTAACATTTCCCCCCTTTTAATACTTTTATTCTACTTTCAAAATAAGCATAAACAGTTTTTTTTCTTCCCCTAACCTCTTCCTACTCAGGATTTGCAGTTAAGAGAGTCATTCAGTTTAAACTTATGAAAGCATTTTCAATTTTTTAGCAATTCTTCAAGTTCAGCACCTTGGTATAAGGTTTCTGAAACTGACATGTCTATAAAGTCTTTAATCAGTCTTTTCATGCAGGGGATGCAGCAGCACACACATACCACCAGCAGAATCATTCCTACACAGATGGCAATCAGGATGTTCATTAGGATACTGCCCCACCCCCCAAACAATCTCTGGAAAAAGTCCATCAATGGATTTGGTCCTGGCTTTGTCATAGCCGATACTTGCTGAATTACCTTAAGGTGATTGTCTATCTCGTGTCTGTGGTCAGGAATATATGAACAGCACTCCTCCTGGATTAAAGCGCACGTACCTCCTCTCGCCACTAGGGTGAAGTCAAGAGCCATGCGGTTTTAAAGCACTACAGTTCTCATGGCAATCAGTTCATCAGTCACCAATTCTAGGGCAGAAAAGGTTGCACTGCTCATTATTTCGAGAAGTTTAGACAGTTTTCTCAGTTCCCAGATTGATTTTGTTGCTCCATATGCTGGTAGTACACCTGCCCATGAGATGATGGTATCACCCAAGTCCTTATGTGACAGTCCATTTTTCCCTAGGCTCACAGCATGATGGTTTTTCCAGCCCGCATTGATTTGCCCCACTAGGTTGACAGGCTTCTTGATTTCTCGTCGAACATTCCAAATTTTCCCCTGAGGTAAAACTGCTGTGTGTCATATGGCTGGAAGCAGGTACCCCAAATAACAACTGCCGGACAAATTCTCAGATAACCACTTATATGCTTTCCTACCACATACAAAGTAGCAATCTTCTACTTTGGTAGTAACTTTACAATGTCCTGGCTCTGGATGAAACATTTTTTGTCAACTATAATCAGTTGTCTATAGAGGTCAGCATTATGTTTTACTTCATCAGTTGTCCTATGCATCAGTTCAAAAAATGAATCATAGCTTGTGTTGCAATAGGAACCTGTGTTGTCAGTTTTATTGTAGCATCTATAGGGAACAGTCTCATTGCAATTGCTCCAACTCACCTGAACTGTATCATTTTTGTAAAAACACACAGTCCCCTTCTGTCGAACAGACAAGTGTAATGCTACTTTATCTTGTGATGTGACATCTGATGTATCACAGACTACGTTTTCCCAGGTCTTGTTGCCTCCTAGGGGGACTGAAGTTAACAATAACCCCCGTATGCTGTTGGCAAAGCTGTGCAAATCCAGCAATTCGAAACATTGAAGGTCTCAGCATACACATATTTGATTGTCTGGTAAGTGTTGAGGTTTGGGTGCAACTCTGCATGCTTATTCAGTTCAGTTTGTGTGGCTGGGAAAAGGAATGGCCACAACAAAAAGATTATTGTCACTAGTACAGTCAACAGGATGATTATGCAATGCTTCTGAGGAAACGGTTGTTCATCATTTCTGTTTTCTCCGACTCTTCCGAGTAGGTGTATTTGGATTTTTCTGTATTCCATCATTTTTGCTTTTGACATGTGATCTTACTCTCTGCCCTAATAGGACCTTCAGCACTGATGGTTTCTTCACTGGGGTTGAGACGGATCAGTCCTATTGATCTGACCCCCCTTTGTAGCCAGACTTCGTGCTGAGGGCCCCAATGGAGAGGTAAGATTTTTGTCCAGTTCAAAGTTTTTAACTAGTTTGCAGTGTGTCAGGTGGATCCACGAAGCTCGCTCTGCTATCTTGACTGCAGTGGGTGTCAAAAGAAGCACCTGGTATGGACCTTCCCACCTTGGTGATGACCAATTCTTCTTCTTTACAACTTTTATCCACACCCAGTCCCCGGGTGTCACTGCCACCTCTGATGTCTCGGTTTGCTTTCTATCTGAAACAGAATTTGACTGCAACAGATGTTTAGAATTCATGACTTTCTTCATATATTCAGCTAGTGTAAAATCAGCTTCCTTGTCTGAGGACATGAGAAGTTTCCACTGGGGTGTATAATAAGCCCTTCCAAATAGTTTTTCAAAAGGAGTCAATCATTTTGCAGTCAGAACACTTCTCATGCTCAACAGCGCCAGGGGCAAACAATACAACCAAATTTTTCCTGTCTCAGCTATTAACTTTCTCAATTTGTTTTTTAATATACCATTATGCCTTTCAAGTAGCCCTGCAGATTGCGGATGGTATGCACAATGATTATTTAAAGAAATACCAAAATGCTTACTTAACTGCTGTATGGTTTGGTTTACAAAGTGTGTACCATTGTCACTGTAGATCCTTTCCGGAATGCCAAATCTAGGGATGATTTCTTTGACAAGTACTTTTGCCACCATGGCTGCATCTGGATTTTTGGTTGGAAAGGCTTCCACCCATCTGGAAAACATATCTACAATGACAAGACAATACTTCTTATTTTCACATTTGTTCAATTCTATGAAATCCATACAGATAGTGTGAAACGGATATGGTGGTGTAGGGAAACTCCCTTGCTTGGGCTTTAATGCCCCTTGTGCATAATATTTGTTGCAAATTTGACACGTCAAACAGAATTTTTTAGAGTAGTTTGTAAATCTGTATGTTATGAACACCTGGTTCACCAGCTGTACCACCCCCCCCTGTTGAGACATGGCACTGCCCATGGCTCAACAAAGCTGCATATCTAAACAAATTAGATGGAAGTATCGGTTTCCCTTCTTTAGAGATGTACAGCCCCTTTTCGAGAATTACTCCTCGTTTTACCCATCTTTGTTTTTCAGCTTGTGTAGTGAGTGTCTGCATTGTTTTTAACATTTCTAAGTCTAAAATCTCAGAGGGTTGTAGTTCCTCATTTAAAAGAAATACTTCTGTAGCTGCTTGTTTTGCAGCTGTATCAGCTCTCACATTACCTTTTGAAGTCCAATCTTGTTGCTTGGTGTGAGCTGTGCATTTACATATGGCTACTTTCTGAGGTAACTGAATAGAGTCTAAAAGATCTAAAATAAACTGTGCATGATTTATAGGTTTGCCAGTAGATGTTATCATTCCTCGGTTTTTCCACTGTTGCGCAAAAACATGTACAGTAGAAAAAGCGTACTGGCTGTCAGTAAAAATGTTTACACATTTACCCTTTGCTAAGGTACATGCCCGTGTCAAGGCAATCAATTCTGCTGCCTGTGCAGATAATTTGTGTGGTAAAGGTTTTGCTTCTATAATCTCAGTGTCAGAAACTACTGCATATCCTACTAGGTTCTGTCCTGCAGGACCCCTTTTGCACTAACCATCCACGTAGTATGTCACCTTGGCATCATCCAAGGGGACATCCGTGAGATCTTTTCTAGGTAGTGTCTTTTGCTCAATTACCTGCAGGCATCGGTGCGGTGTGACGTCTGCAGGGGTCGGGAGCAGAGTAGAAGAGTTCAAAGTTGTGCATCGCTCAATTGTCATGTGAGGTTGGCTCAACAATATAGTCATACAGGAAAGATGCCTAGCAGGGGAAAGATATGCCACCTTTTCTTGTAGTAAAATAATCACGACTGCATGAGGCACTCTCAAAGTGAGAGGGTGGAATAAGACTACTGAAGCCGAAGCCTGTACTGCCATTGCAGCTGCAACTCTGCTTGTACACAGTGGGGTAAGGACCGTGCCACTGGATCTAGTTGTGATGAATAGTAAGCAATGGGGCGTTGCTTATCCCCATGCTGTTGTGATAACACTGATGTCATATAACCTTGCTTACAATCTACAGTTTGGAAAAAACATTTATGGTAGTTTGGTAATCCCAGAACTAATGAGGATGTTATTAACTGCTTCAGTTTGCAGAAAGCAGATTCTGCTTCTGGTGTCCATTGTAATAAATCTTGTGCTGCCATAGGCTTCTTATATATAAGGTCAGTTAGCGGTGCAGATTCCAAAGCATAGTCTAGAATCCAGCTCTGGCAAAAATTAGTTGTACCCAGGAAGAACATCATTTCCTTCTTGGTAGTGGGTTTTGGTGCTTGCAAAATTGCTACTTTTCTGTCCCCATCTAATGTTCTACCTTCCTTGGATATTACATATCCCAGGTATTTGACTTGTTTTTTCCAAAGCTGCAGTTTACTTTTATTTACCTTATGTCCTTTAGCGGCTAAGAATCATAATAGCGCTATGGTATCTTCTCTACAATCTTGCTGGGTGGGGGCTGCCAGCAAGATGTCATCAACATAAAGTAAAATCTGACTGCCTCTTGATGGGGTGAATCCTGCCAAGTTTCTTGCCATTTCTTGTGAGAATATTGTTGGACTTTCACAATATCCCTGTGGTACTTGCGTATATGTATACCTTTTCCCCTGAAATGTGAATGCAAACCAATACTGGCTATCAGGGTGTATTGGTATCGAAAAGAACGCATTGCTGATGTCTGAGTTATCCAATTCAACTTCTGTATTTGTATTCCCTGTTCTGACAGTTCTAATTCTGTTTGTTTCTCCCATCTCGTGACTTTTTCTCCTAGGTCTGCCCATTCTATATTTTTGTTCTTGGTTAAGCTAACATGTGGCAATTGATTAGATTTATAAAGTGCAAAGAACTCCTGGGGCAATGAACAGCTGGCTACACTGTTCCCTTCTGTGTCCCAGTACAGGTTATGTAATATCAATCTGTTTGCATGATTTTTAAACAATTTTTGCTCATATTCCTTATCAGGTCCTGGTGTGTTACAATAATACAGGGTACAGTGCAACAAGTGTTGCTTATCAGTGTCAAGGGAGGGGTACTTGCTGATGGCTACATTCATTAATTCTTCGGTCACAGTCCCTGGACCAGTCGTAACCAAGTCCTGGCTGTACCAATAAAATATTTCACCCTCCGATTGCACTGCAAAGGTATCAATTTGTCATTGTGTTTCCATATCCTGCATGGTTGGGACTACTGCTATACCAAATAGTTGTATGAGGTCTCTGCCCAAGAGGTTTACTGGGCATTTTGCAGAAACAACAATTTTGCTTTTCTGAGTCAATCCTGAAACTGGATCAGTTATTGCAATGTTACAGGAGAGGGGCTCCCAATACAGCTGTCCATTAGCTGCTTTTACCAGTATGTAATCAGGTGACTCTGTGTTTTCTGGCAGTTTGTAGGGATGTATCAGGGTTCGTGATGCCCTTGAGTCACACAAGAATTTGATTTCCCTCCCTTCTACCAAGAGTGTAACTTCTGGTTTCGTGTCTGCTAAATAGAGCTCCAAGCTCAATAAAGCTAGGTCTAATATTTCATCTTCTTCATTGTCACTAACTTCTTGCACTTCCTCTATCTCTTCTGTCACATCCTCTACTCCCTCTATCACATTCTCATTTGTCCCTTCTTTGCTAGCCCCTTCTAGTGATTCCTGACTACCATATAGTCAGTCCTCACCCTCTTTGTCTTCCGTTGTTGCCTTCTTGTTTTTCCTGCAATCCTTTGCCAAGTGTCCCTTTTTACCACATTTAAAACATTCTTCCCTTTTCTCTCGCCCTTCAAAGTCCTCTGATCATTGATCAGATTGTTTGTTTCCCTGTGCATTTTTCTTGCCCTTTTTCCCGGACTGTACTACATAAACTTCTGCTCCATCTTCTACAGAAAATACTTGAGCTTTCTTTTTTCTTTTTGCTATTAAAATGCCTTTCGGCATGCCTAGCATATTCAAGTAATGACTGTAACCTGCTTGTACGATGGTCTACCATGTGTTTTGTAATAAAACTGCTTATAGGTGCAATACTGCCCTTTAAAAATGCATTCTTTAACTGCTGTTCATATGGGGAATCTTATGTTTGATCTTCAGGAACCTGCATTCCACAGTGGTTATTAAAACATTCTAATAGTCTGGCATAATACCGGTCAATAGTTTCACCTTCTTGTTGGATGTATTGATTAATGCAAGTCCAGTCTGCCCTAGGCTTCCATTTTTCAGAGATGCGGTCTGTAAGACCTTTTACTCTGTTGTCTAATTCTGCGCTGCTATGTGGGAGGGGTCTTTGTGCAGCGTCACGGGGATTCCAGTTGCCACTAATCATGTGCCAATCTGGCCCCACAATTTGTCTAACTACTTTTTCTACCTCTTCTCCGTTTAGGTTATAACTCAGCCTCATTCCTTGTAAGTCTTCAGAGAATTTTCTAAAATTAACTTTTGGATGGGTAATTCCCTCAGTGGCTTTCCGGATATCCTCCGGAGTCCAAGGTCTATACACTAAAGTAGTTGGGTCCTGATTATCTTGTCCTGCCTGAGGATTGGGTACTTCTATAAGTGGGCATATTTCTTCTTCACTCATAGATCGTGAATTCTTAACCATTTGATATAACTCGATGCCTTCATTTGAGTTACTTGCCTTTGTTCGAGACCTGGTCTTGATGGGATCTCTAATATACGGTTTTATTTTCATAATGCCTCTTTCTTCAGTGACCACAGGATATCGTGGGGGTGGACTAACCTGTTCACTTGCTTCATATTCTGGTAAGGGAGGTGGAGGGGCCAATGCTATTACTAAGTTATTGTCCTCCTTATCTAAAAACATTGTTTTTGAATTGTTGTTCTTTTGTTCCCTGCGGTTTACTTCCTCAATCCAGCTGTGTGCCTGAGGAATTCCTAATTTACGTTGCTTTTTTACCCAACCTTTGGAATCGGTTTTGAGCTGTTTGACAAGTTGGATAAGAGAGGATTTTTCTAATTTTCCATCTAATTCATATTTATTAACCCATTTTGAATAATATTTAATATTGTCGGCGTGCTGCGACTGCATGTATTTTGCGTCTTCTGTTAACGGCAGATTTTGGGGTCTTTTTGTGCAATTATTACCCATTTTATTCTACCCTTTTGATCGTTATGTAACTTCTCTTATTTTTAACGTGGTACCACGGATTTTGTTATAGTCTCTTCAGAATGACTGCCTACTTATTCTATTTCTCCTGATCTATGACAAGACAGTAATCTTTTCTGTCCCTGACATGTAAGAAAAAATACAGTCCTGACAAAAACAATACAAATCTGGTCCCTGATCTAAAACAGAAAACAGGAAAAAGTAGATTCACCTTACCTGAGCCTATGTGATTGATCACCTGATTCGTGGAGACCCGTCCTTCAGTCACAGATCAGAAAGTGGCTGGCCTCTTTTAAACGACAATTCAGTCGGAGGGCTTTTCAAATAAGAAGAACCGATTTGGTTTCTTCCCCGTATGGTTTCAACCACCTGGCCCGTCTGATCCGAGGTGAAGAGAGGGTTCCGGTCCGAAGGACCAGTTTGTCAAAGGAAAAAAACTTCAAAGACCAAGTCACATAAGGTTCAAGCAAGGCACCCTTTATTAACTTGCAGCAACGAGACAATGCATGCTGGCAGAATGGTTTGTCTGAACATTAATAATTAGTATGGCATTTTTATACAGTTCTTTCCATGTCACACAGAAATGTTACTTCTATTGCTGATGTAGTTAGACACAGCTTTCTGTATTGTTCTACAGAAAATGTTACTAGACTAATTGCTGACTAGTTAAGAATAACTGCTGATTTACAAAACATTTGAGAAAAACAACCTGGCCTTGGGGCTTATTTTAGCCCACCACAAACTTTCAATTCTTCAATTGTGCAGTTCTAATATATGTGTTACATTTTGCCTAGATTCAAGGTACATTTCTAGCTTAGGTACAAGTAATGCTGACTGCGGTTTATACTTTCAAGCATCCATTGTGTTCTTTATCAAAGCTTCTAGCAGCTGTGTACTTTCTCATGGCATAAGCAGAAAATCAATAACTCTTTGTTAAGTCTCATGACACTAGTAGAAATTAATTACTTCTTGTTATTTGCTGACATTAGCAGAAAATTGAATGCTTCTTGTTAAGTTTCTAATAGCTGTGCAGATTCATGCAGTGTGAACAGAATAAATGTATTAACCCTTTTAAACCTTGAATGCACTAAGCATGCATATTACTAATACATATTTTTATAACACCCACCATAATCTAAACTGGCTAGAGATGCCCAACTACCTTATCTACACTCAAGTAATCC
Organism: Protopterus annectens; assembly: GCF_019279795.1. Classification (NCBI taxonomy): domain Eukaryota; kingdom Metazoa; phylum Chordata; order Ceratodontiformes; family Protopteridae; genus Protopterus; species Protopterus annectens. Next base: position 1,535,371,099 of record NC_056733.1, read on the forward strand.
TTGCTCAGAAACTGATTTTCAGTCCCTCTCTCTGCCCCTCCCTTGTCTCAACATTTAAAATGCACCAACCTAACAGATTCCTAAGAACCAATGCTCAGAATCTGATTGAACTTGACAAGCTTGCTCATCCTGCAGGCAAACTTCTACTTTCTTTTTCCTTTGCACGCCTCTGGAACTCCCTCCCACCTCAAATTCACCTCACCAGCAGCCCATCCACCTTTAAAACTCTGCTCCACTCACACCTAATATCTCTCTGGGAATGCTCATGTTCCCATCCTGCATAACATCCCCAGCAGCTACCTTACTCCCTACCCCTTCACCCTCTCTCCTCTTATCATAACTAAAATTCAAAAATATTTGACCTACTGATCATATTTCCCCTGGGGCAACATACATATTGTAAATAACTCCCTAGTCTAATTGACTTGTAAATACCTACTTATTACTCTTAGACTTGTAAACACCTACCTATTACTGTTTATACTTAATATCTATGTTAGCAATGATAGTGACTGTATATTTGTAAACTTTACTAATTGTGATATAACTCTGTTTTTTTTTTTTTCTTCAAATTGTACTAACATATTCTTTTGCTTCATGTACTCGTCTTGTACTGTAATAACCTGTTATTTAATAAAATGTATCTATGGAGCGTTTCTTCCCAGGACTCCATTGAAAATGGGCTCCTTCGGCCCTATTGGACCATCCTGGCAAACAAATTTCAAATAAATAAGTAAATAAATAAATAAATGTACACACTGACACACTGAATGCTACAGTATTCCAATGCTGATCAAACTAAACCTACCTGGATGCTCCTCTGGCGTGGAAACTGTGACACCCACATCCACTATATATGGTGTGATGGATACCTGGGAACTGTCGTGTGTTCCTATGTTTGCCAGGAGTTCCTCAGTGGCTGAGAGTGTTTTTTCTGCTGCAGGCCCTCCACTGGTGACACCACTATCCCTGGCCACATCTGCTGCTCTTCTGTGTGCAGCATTAATCATATCTGTCACACGGTGTTAAACCTCCTCATATGTTCTGCTCTGTTGACCTATGGCATTAACATCACAGACAAGGTCAGCCCACAATGTTGCTCACTGTTCCCTGTTTTGATGCTCAAATGACTAACACAGGAATCCATCGCAGTGTGTCCCCTAGGAGAACCACCCCCAATAATATGTCAAAACAGCAGTGCCAAACAAATAGCAGTGTGCTATTACAACCACTATAAAGGGACATTCCCACAAGACTCATGTGCTGCATTGACAAAAAGCATTCCACCCTTGATGTATTGTATGTCGTCTGTAGGTATAACAAATCTGGAGATCAATGACAGTTCTAAGAAAGGCTTAATGTTGTAATCTCCCCCCTAAATGTATTCACACATATGCATCATGTTGTAAACAAAAAGGTTACATACCTGATGGAGTACAACACTCCTCTATTGATATGTGCAGATCTATAAAGTTTTTGCCAGTGCATTTACTGTGTGAAGAAAATCTCATATAGACTGGTTCCACTAGCCAGATGTTTGCCTTTTTTGCATGGTTCTCATTACCAGGTGACTGGCAATTAACCAATCTGTGGTTCTGAAATGCTAACTGCAGCCAACACAGCTGGTTTGCAGTATAATCAGCCAATGACATGCAACCACTGAACAAGATATTAGGCCTTTATGTAGATTAAAATCCCTTTCTGATATGTTGTGCTGGACACTACTGGGGTCAACAGACTATGTCATTGCAGAGGGTATGTCTCTAGCAGCTACCTTTACATACAGCTCCAGGCAATAGGCATAGGCAGAGAGTATGAACACTTTGGAGAAAAACAAGCTATAAGACTAACTGTGGGAGCTGTAGCAGCTTTGTTGTAGAGGCAGAGTCAGAGTGAGGGTACCCATTCCACTGCAAATTAAGATATGTGTTAAAAGTAAGTATATTAGGCAACAGTACCACTAACAGAGTACTAGACAACATGTTTGTTGAGTCCTTGAGTAAAATAAGGGGTAAATATGCCATTATATCAGCCATTTGGGTAACTCTCAGGCCATCTGTTACATTATAGTACTCATTTGGAATGTGTATTCTGGTAGTCCTTGTTACTAGTAAGACCTCCATATGTGTATGTTAGTTTTGCAGCTGTGCTAATCTAAAATATCATTATGAAATGATTGTGGGTTGCACTCTGATATTAGTGGACCTCATTTGTATTACCTAAGTTAAACTCCTTTGTGAATGCATATTAATGCATCACCCAACACTTTATGCACTTATAGTCTTGCTATAAGGATATTTCAAGTGTGTTCCTATCTGCAGGCCTGTGAATTCTATCAGTGAAAAGCAGGCATTTCATTTGAAATGCAATGTGTGGATAAAGAGTGCATGACTCAGTCATTCATTGATGGTTTTACAATAATGTAATTTAAATGCTACACACCACTGGATTTTAACCCAGGACCATGAGTTGCAAAACTTACTATTTGCAAAGCATTTAATAGACTGAGCTACTGAATCGCTGTTACAACATGTGTATTTGTGAAGGTATAAGTGCACGCATACAAACTGTGACATATCTCCATTACATCCATTATTATGTGCCTGGCTTTTTAGGGATGTATTTCTCCACCAGAGTCCCAGATTAACATGTATTTGCCATTAATGTTTTAGCAGGTATTCTTCTACATGTTACTGATAAAAGTGCAGATTTACTTGCTATTAGAGACCTCAGATATATCCATTAGTCTGTGTCTGACTTTCTAGTGGTGTAGTCCTGCACTAGACTTCAAGTTGCACTCCCAATTTTTCCATTACTATTTCAGCAAGTTTGTGTGACGCTACATGATGTGCAGCTCTGCTTAAAAATGCTTGATGGTAACTTGCAATTACTATGTTTTGCTTAAACTAACTGTTTTAATTAGCTGTGTGGAAAGGCAGGTTAATGCAGTGGTCTGCAGGTCTGCAGGTGTGATGCTCTTGGGTTTGAAATAGGGGACAGGTATTCATTTTGTATGTGTTTTATTATCATTTAAAACACATATATCAATATAACTCCACTTAGCTGAGCTTACTGATGCTGTGTGACATGTTGTGCAGCGTCTCACAAAATATCTTTAAAGAAAACAAAATGGGCCAATAGGATAGTGGTGATATGTGGTGCAAGAAGGGGGAAAACATAGTGAAAGTCAGGTAGGTATGTGCAGGAATGGTGTAGGAAACAACAATAGCTATCCGTTTCTTGTATAGCAACAACTGTGTACTTTGACAGAATTTGTAAATGAATTTGGACTGCCACCCACAGAGAAAAAGGTGGGAAGCCAATTGGACCAAATTACGAGTCTGGTGGTCATGTGTGAAATGGATAGCTATATATGAGATGATATTTTTTGGGGGGACTGGTGTCCATTTTTTTGTTTTTTAAGGTGAGAGTGGAATATTGGGGAAGGGACATAGGTACATTTAGGAGAGGTAAGTTGGGAAGGCGAGGAAACTTTTGCAGACAGACAAGACAGCAGATGCGGGTGGTATGTGACACAAGAGGAGGTGAACACCTTGGATGGGGAGAGTGTTGTGGAATCCCAGTTTCAGGTGTCTCCACAAGGTAGCAGTGTGACTCAGGTCCCCACCCATAAGACTGCAAGTACTGCTCCTTCACTGTCCCTGGGGTGGCAGTGGTGCAGGCTGGGCTCTGGGGCAAGGCTGCCCCACCAGGGTGGTGAGCATGCCCTCCATCTGGTTCATGCAGCATCCAAAACCATGGAACACAATCCTGCACACCAATCCTGGCAGTAAATCATGAGTGACAAAATCCCCTCCACCACTGCTCCCAGAGGATGCCCATCCCTGGCCTATGGAACAGACCCACCTGACAACTGCAGGTAGTGCAGGGGCAGCAGAGGGAGCACCACCAGGACGTGGCCCAAATGTGCTGGGTCTTGGTGCCATGGCCAGAGGAGCCAAGTTTGGTGGATCACCTGGAACCAGCCTTCCTTATCACACTGTAGTAAATTAGGTATAACAATAAGTTAAGGTTGGTAATAACGAGATCAATGTTAGTATTGACATAATGGAGCATAATATTGATTAATCAAAATAAATATTAAGGTATATTATGTGGAACACAACATTAAATAACATAACAGTAAGTATGTTAACAGCAAACCAGACTGAAATAACTGATAAGGCCAACAATACAGGTAGTTTAACAGATACATTAATATTAAATCATAATAATAAATAACATTAATAAATTAAAGAAAATAAGGGGTGGGGAGAGAGAGAAAAACATACCATTAGTGAAGTCACAGATTATATTAATACACAGACTGCCAATACATACTTCTACAGGTGTGCAGTGTCAGTTGTGAGTGCAGAGACTCAAATTCTTCTATAGATGATGTAGCATGCACATACCTCTCAAGCTGTTAGCATGGAACAGTGTGGGCCAAGCATTAACAAATGTAGGTACACAACTACATGGAACTATTCCACATAATGCACATGTAGATAACCACGAAGGTGTTCTATAAATTGATTTGCAAATACATTGCACTCCAGGTAATCATTTATCTGCTAATCACAGACCAGACAGATTGAGCAGCTGTCATTACATTAAGAAAAATCATGACAGTTGACAGGTATGTTTGTGTACATTAAGTAGACTAGACAGCCGCCATGTCTTAATTGGCAGTCATGGCAGTCATGGGAGTAGAACCCAAAAGCTGTGACTGCAGGGGACATATGCACATAATGTAACAATTGACTGCAATGACATTAGAACAGACATTTAATGAATGCAGCCCTACTGCAGTTATTTGAACACATTATTTATGAAACCATAATCCTGCTTTATACTTTATTGTTACTGCTCCTTAGAATCTGTGAAGTATAACATGATATCTACCCAGAAAGTGGACTACCTTACTCATATACTTTGCTCCTGGAGTAGGAGAAATACAGAGCATTATTGCTCCTTAGAATCTGTGAAGTATGCATGTGACATCTGCTCAGAATTTGGCTACCTCACCCATATACTTTGTTCCTGGAGTGGCAGGAATAGAGTGCATTATGTGACTAAAAGTGGCCTGAAGACAGCCTTGAACTGTACTGTGGGTTGTGCAATACATTTATCAGGCAATTACTTTTGCATTCTTTATTTCAGTTTTACAGTTGACTGCAGTGACATTAGAACAGACATGCAATGAATGCAGCCCTACTGCAGTTACTTGAACACATTACTTATGAAACCACAATCCTACTTTACACTTTACTGTTATTGCTCCTTAGAATCTGTGAAGTATACATATGATATCTCCCCAGAAAGTGGGCTACCTTTCCAATATACTTTGTGCTGGGAGTGGGAGGAAAACAGAGCATTATCTGACTGAAAGTGGCCTGAAGACAGGCCTGAACCATACTGTGAGTTGTGCAATACATTTATCAAACAATTACTTTTGCAGTCTTTATTTCAGTTTTATGGTTGACTGCAGTGACATTAGAACACACATGCAGTGAATGCAGCCCTACTGCAGTTATTTTCACACATTAGTTATCAAACCACAATCCTGTTTTACACCTTATTGCTTATTGTTATTAGTATTTTTTATTGTTTATTGCACTACAGTTATCAGAAAATATCCATATCAGTGCACCCTGGCCAGGTGCCCGTCATGATACTGGACATATTGAGCCCTTTCAGCTACAGTTGTTGGAAGAGAAGCACACCATTATGCATACCAGTTTTGTATGGATTCAGCTTGTATTTTAGTAAAGTAGTAACAAACATACTTACATATCTGTAGGCCATGCCCAGCCCTAGCCTCTTGGACCTAGTTGTCCAAGGTTCCACTCTTCTTTCGCTTCAGGTCGTCATAGTGGTGATGACACTACTCACTAGTGTGGGGGATACCAGTAGCACTGGTAAGATCCCTAGCCATCTGATCCTAGGCTTCAGCTTTATATTCTCAGCCCTGGTAATCACCCTGCAACAGCCAGGGCTCATAGTTGCAGACCAGGAGTCCAACAAACACTCTGGACTACTGCACACCCCACCTCTGTGCCCAAAAACACGCATACTCACCAACACCACCAGGTATATAGACAAGGTTAGTAATACTCCAATGAATGCTGCAGAATTCCTGCCTGGTGGCCTTAATATAGGCTGTTTTCCCACACTTACACATCATACTGTAACATTCAAAAAAGCACCGTGCTGCTTAGTATCATGCAAACCCGCTTAGCAGAGCTGAGCATTGTGGAAACTTGCACAGAGTGCTTTAGCAAAGCTTAGCAATGTGCAAACAGGAGAAGCCATTAACCATGTTTAAGCAGTGCTTAGCATCGAGCAGCTTTTCCAAATGCAATAATTTTGTTTTTAATTAAACTGCTCTTTAGGTCACCTCACACATTTCCACAGTAATAAATGTAAAAAGGTACGACTGCTGAGGACTCAAACATGGGACCTACAACACTTTAAGCCATAACTCTATCTATTTAGCGACTTTGATAGCAAGAAAATCAGTATGCCTTCACATATACTAATAAGCTACCTGTTAATGTTGCTAAGCACCGCACCATACTGCGCAAACAGACATTCAAAAAAATAAAATAAAAACACATAATTAATTACATCCGGTTTCCATTTTTCGAAGTCTGGCAGATGTCACCTGTGCATGTGTAAGTGCAGCTCAGCACTGCCATACTCTGCACCAAGCCATGCAAATGAGCATTAAAAAATTAAAAAAAAATAAAACAAAAACATGAAAATGTACACATATTTCTACACTAGCAGGGTACATTGCAGGGATTCTTATTCTGTACATAATATCTGTCCAGGAATTCCCTGGACAATCCATAGCCACAGGACAGCCTCTACACCACTATCTACATGGATTCAATATCCCTGTTGCTATGATCTCCCTTAGCAGTGTGCCATGATTAATATACATGGCATACTGCCAAGGGGAACCATGGCCTAGTACATGAGTACATTCCATGTGAGCTCCATATGGAGCCTACACAGATTTTATTGAATCCTGTGTAATGTCTTTCTGTGGTGGTTTCTGGCCCAGAAATTGTAGTTTATTGGCTGTTTGGCCAGTTTTTTCAATCTCTTTCAACTTTCTGGTTTAAAAGCCCACATTTGCACTTGTTTCCCACCTTTCATGCATCTAATCTAGTCCAGATACAGATTTGCTGTATGCAGGATTGTTTGTAAACTTCTGTGCCCCCAAGCCTTTCTGTGTTGGAGGAAATCCTTCTTGCCTATCAGTCAGAGTGGTAAACACTAGGTAGCCTATCTACCAGAAGAGGAGCATTTTCTGGCCCAGAAATTGTAGTTTATTGGCTGTTTGGGCAGTTTTTCTACCCCTTTCAACATTCTCATCTAAAAGCCCACTTTTGTATGGGTTTCCACTTGTTTAAGTTCCATGCAGCGGTGCCAAGCTGAGGTAAACTATTACTGGTGCCAGAAAGTCTTGTCTTCAGTTTTTCCGTTAGATCTTGCTAGTTCTTTCTCTCTTGCACTTCAAATAGCGTAATCGCTTTGCACGTAAACTGTTTTTTGTAGCTATTATTGTAGCACACCTAAGTGCCATCAGCACTAGTCATTCTTCACGGAAATAGCTCCAGTACTTAGTAGTTATGACCAGCCCTCCTGGCATGATTAAAGGGCAGTTTCCTGTGTTATCCCCTATAAACCTGGTGCACTTTGGCATTCTGAGACAGTGCAGCAACTGCCTCATGTACACAGGCAACCCTCTCCTCTTACCTCCCAGCACTCAGACTTGTGAGAGATGCACTTATATCACCAAATTGGAAGCTTTGCACTCTCCAGCCAAGACCAGACTAGCTGGTCAAGAGGAGAAGGTCTACACCTGTATCACACCACATGGAACACATAGCCCTCCAGAACACTCACTATCACAGCTCTCACATAAAAACACAAACGACACACCCACCTTCGTGGAGGCTCTCAATAAAAACTTACCCAAACAGCAGAGACCTCCAAGACAGAAACAGACTCAACCACCACAACACAGCACAAACCACAGGACACATAGCTCACCACCACAGTGTGGCCCTCAACTTAAGCCATTAAAGCTAAACACCTTGCCCAATACACTAATCACAGGTGAGTCAATAGTGAGGCACACAGATGTCCAACTCACTAGGTTAAATAAGGAGAAGGTAACAGTCAGCTATCTATCGGGTGCCAGAATTTGACACATAACACATGCACTCGGGTCACTCCACAAAAGTACAAGTATGACTCTGTCATTGTCCATGTGGGTGTGAATGACCTGAGATGCACCTCCCTGGACTACATGAAAAGAGACATGGTGGCACTCTCGGATTATGTGGCCCAGGCAGGTATGACACTAGCCCTGAGCAATATCCTACAGTCACCCAGAATGATACCGCAGTACAAACAAAAAATGACTGACTTCAACAATGGGCTAAGTTTCTGGTCTCTAAGGTGATCTGCTATCTGTCTGCTTGGGATGACATGATTGATGGACCTCAATGCTTTGCCAGATATAGTCTGAATCTGTCACCACTGGGTTTCTGAGTACTGGCTAAGGCTCTTGCCACCCCTATAGTGCTTTTTAGGTGATATTCCAAAGAACAAATTACCACTGTAACAGCTATAAATAAATGCAATCTGAGGGTCATGTTGCTCAATGATAGAAGTCTAAATCTCAAGGTGCACTCACTCGAAGCACTCCTCAAAATGGAGAACATCGACATTTGTGCTGTAACGGAGACCTGGTTTAAAGTGGCAGAAAGCACCCCTGCCCTACCAGGCTATAACTCATTCCACACCTTTCGGCCCTGAAAGATGGACCAAAGCTCCAAAGGCAGTGGTGTCTCCATATTCATAAAGGATATGCACACCTCCAGACTAGTAGCCCAGCATAATGCATCTGAGATACTTCAGGTACAACTAACATTGGGTAAGATGGCGATCCAGGTCATAGCCTGCTATAGGTCCCCAACCATGTCCCTAGACTCTCACTCCATGTTCCTAAGCACCCTGGAATCTATCAAGGTCCAACCCAACAATCCCTTGCTAGGAGACTTCAATTACCCCTTCATCAACTGGAAAAACTACTCAAGCACCAATATACTGGCCCAACACTTCCTGGAATTCTTCATAGGTTGGTTCATAGGTTGGTACTAGGCTATCGGCCCTAAGGCCTATGCAAGCCTAGCCACAGCAATTCCCTGGAAATGTCTTCCCACACTATTTACTTCTCTGGGCCCCTGTCTAGCAGGGTGACTGACATGATCCCCGGGGTGAATTTCCTATCTCCCATCCAATCATCAAGGTTCCTTTTGAAGAGGATCAATGAGGCACTCTGCTTGACATGTATGGGCAGTCTATTCCAGAGTATGGGGAGTCTCTGGGTCAGGAACCTATCCCTCCAGCATGTTTTGTTCATTGTGATGATAAGGTTTAGATCCCTGGAGCGTATGGCTCTGAGGGATTGGGATTCCTTTAAGTGAAGCATGTCCAACAGCTCAGGGTTTGACATGGCCTTGTATGTTAAGCAGAGATCACCTCTGAGTAGACAATATGCCACAGAATATAGCTGGAGTTTTTTTAGACGGTCAGCATATGGCATCTGCTTTAGGCCTGTGATTCTTTTAGTGAGGTATTTCTGTGGCCTTTCCAGTTGTTGCAGATGTCTTGTGAGGCACATACCAAATGGGGCATTATACTCTATAATGGGTCTAATGAGGGATGACTACAGTGGGACAATGACCTCTTTTTTTCTGGATGAAAAGCCCTTAGTGATGAGGTGTGCCACATAGAAGGATTTCCTGACTGTTGTGGTGATGTGGTTATCGAAAGTGAGACCACTGTCCACTTGTGTCCCTAAGTCTCTCATCTCACTTTCGATGTTTAGTGTCCTGCCACTTATGTGGTAGTTCATGGGTACATGTTATTTTTCCAAAGGGGATAACTATACATTTCTTGGCATTAAGCTTGAGCCCATGGCTCTGGCACCAGGCATCTGTTTCCGTAAGGCCCTTTTGTAGAATATCCACATAATTTGGGGATTCAATAATGGCTCCCAGTTTGCAGCCATCTGCAAACTTTGTTAGCCAGAGTCCCTTAGTGTTGGCCTGTACTTCAGAGAAGTAGATGCCAAACAAGAGTGGTCCCAGGACTGAACCCTGAGGTACTCCACTTGACACTTGTCTGGAGCTGGATTTGGAGTTGGCTACTTTTACAGTCTGGGTTCTGTCAGTAAGCCAGTTGGTAACCCATTGAGTGACGTAGGGATTTATGCCCAGCTTAGTACGTTTATCTATGATTCCAGAGTGGGGGATGGTGTTGAAGGCCTTGACAAGGTCCAGATAGCTCTGGAGACCAATTTGAAGAAGTCAATCAGATTCAGGAGACAAGATCGGCCCATCACAAACCCAAACTCAATTCCAGTGCCCTGTACCAGCTCATTTTGACCCCACTAGAGGAAGCAACATCCTTGACCTGGTCATTACTAACATGGGTGACTGTTGCTCTCCACCAGTAGTCAATCCCTTCCTGGTCAGATCTGACTATAAACTAATCTCCATGGAAATCCACATCTCACCCACACCCCCTGCAAAGGTAACCACTTTGAAAAACTTCTCCAAATCTGACTTTGGACTCCTAAAAACAGAGGTGTCTAACTTCATAGTACCCATGCCAATGGAAAATAGCTGCATCACTGCCAAATCATACACTAATGCACTGTACAAACATGTACATAAATGCATGGAACTAGCCATACCCAAGAGAACCAAGATGCTCTCCTCCAAAAAAAGGAAGCCAATCTGGTGGTCCCGTGCCATTAATAAAGTCCACAAGAGAAGGAAGAAACTGTTGCAGAAAAAGGTGAAGTCCCAAGACTGCAAAAACTCCCTTATAAGCCTCAACAAAAAGTTGAGATCCCTCATCAAATCCACTAAAGTTAGCTATGAAGGTAGAATTGCAGCAGACACTAAAAACAATCACAAAGCCTTCTATAGCTTCATCAAGAGCATCCACGGCAATACCCAGATTTTTTCTGAGTTACTGCACAGTGGTACCTCCTATACTGAGCCAACAGATATTGCCAACATACTGGCTGACAGATTCAGTGCCAACTTTACCCCTCACCCCCCCCCCTCAAGGGAACAATCACAATACTGGAAGATTGCCAAGCACCCATCATTACTACATCATATATTAAATCTGTATTGTCCAAGGCCAAAAACACAGTTTCCATGGGACCCACTAATATCCCTGGCTGTGTTCTACATGAACTACAAAGTGAACTGGCACCACATTTGTGTGCCCTCTTCAGTCACAGCCTCACCTCAAGCTTTGTCCCTATCAAATGGTGCACTGCTACAGTCATCCCTCTCCATAAAGGGGGAGCCCACTATTAGCCTGATAAGTTTGATATGTAAAGCTATGGAGTGCACCATCATGGACCTGATTAACAAAGATATAGAAAATCTCCAAACTCTAGACCTCACGCAATTTTGCTTTGTGAAAGGGAAATCGTGCCTGCTCAACCTGGTCGACTTCTTTGAGTCAGTCACCAGGGCTGTGGATAAAGGTAAGGCAGTGCATACAGCCTACCTCGATCTGGCCAAGGCCTTTGATACCATTCCTCACTCAGGAATTATTGGTAAACTCACCAAACTAGGCATCATCCCATATATCACTAGGTGGGTTTTAAATTGGCTCACAGATAGAACAAACACTGTGAAAGTAGTGGACTCCAATTCAGACTGCCGAGCAGTCACGAGTGGAGTCCCACAGGGATCGGTCCTGGGTCCTCTCCTGTTCAGCATCTACTTCTCAGAATTCCAGGCCAACACAAAGGGACTCTGCCTGACCAAGTTCACAGATGACTGCAAACTGGGAGCCATTATTAACTCCCCAAGTGATGCAAACATCCTACAGAAAGTCCTCACTGAGACCAATGACTGATGTCGAAACCATGGCCTTAAGCTTAATGCCAAAAAATGCATCATCATGCCCTTTGGTAAAAATTAAATTCCCACTAATTACCAATTGATGGGAGCCCACTAAACACTGAAGGCATTATGAGAGATCTGGGGATGTAGGTTGACAGCAACCTCTCCGTAGACCACCACATTGCCACTATGGTCAGAAAGTCCTTCTATGTGGCACATCTCTTTACCAAGGATTTTGCATCCAGGAAGAAAGAGGTCATTGTCTCTTTCTACTCTTCCCTCATTAGACCAGTCATCGAGTATAATGCCCCATTTGGCATGTACCTCACTAGACACCTGCAACAGCTGGAGAGGCCACAGACGTACCTCATGAAGGGGATCCTAGGTGTTAAACACATGTCCTACATGGACAGACTAAAAAAACTCCAGCTATTCTCTGTCTCATATCACCTATTTAGAGGCGATCTCTGCTTGACTTACAAAGCCATGTCTGACCCAGCTCTGTTAGAAATGCTACATCTAAAGACATCCCAGTCCCTCAGCACCACATGCTCCAGAGACCTCAACCTCATTACCACAATCAACAGAACATGCTGGAGGGACAGGCTCTTCACCCAGAGACTGCCCATGCTCTGGAATAGACTTCCCATACATGTCAACCAGAGCACCTTGCTGTCCCTCTTCAAGAGAAATTTTGATGAGTGGATGGGTAATAGAAAATTCACCCCGGGTATCACTCCAGTGGCTCTACTTGATAGAGGCAACTGGAACTAATGTCAGGTGGCACGATGCCAGAGCACTTCTATGGGCTTCCCTTGTAAAGGCTCCTGGACCATTAGCCTAGTACACACCTATGAACCTATGAACCTATAATGGCACCGTGGTGTTCTTCCACATTGTTTCATGATTCTGCTGCTTTGTTGATGTAATGTGCATGTGTATGGGACATGCGTTCCCAAGTTTATGCAGTACATCAGTGCTTTGGAAAGCAAGCAATGGAGATAGGAAGATTACTGTTGCTTATTTTTTTTTTTTTTTTGGGGGGGGGAGCAATAACCTACGGACAGTTTACAGGTACAAGAGACAGGGAAAATACAAGGAAAATCAGCTATGTTTCTTTAGTTTTGCAGAACATATCTGATTTTTCTTGTATTTTCTCTGCTCTCATAAGTACCTCTCCACCTCTTATTTTTTGAGAAAGATTTTGCAATGTAAACCTTGACTGTCGATGATTGTCACTGTTGTAGTGACAACCCAGCCCTGTCATGGACATTATAGTAACCAAATAATTGCAACCTTTACAGTTACAGACTTTTTTTTACTTCAGAAATTGTATGTTAATTCATGTCCACCCTTTCTGTTAACTTTGTATGTTATTATTACCAAAATGGAAAAAATATCCTGGATTTGGCACCTTTGTCCTTAACTCGAGAAGTACAAGGTTGAGAGCTATGCTCTAGAGGATGATAATCATGACTTTGTTTACAGCTGTAATGTTTTCTAGCTGGCCAATGTAAAATTATAATATAGCAAGGGATGTTGTTTGTTTTGCTGAAACTCAGTTAATAAAATCATATGAATTGTAGCTCTATGTTTTGAAAATGGCTCTTTTCTCTGAATTTTCCAATGAATAGTAGAAGTTGGATATTTGACTATGGGAGTAAAATACATATTTTTGTAGCAGGGATGGAGCCTGTGGCATGTGCAAAAATGGGAAAAGGGGTTGAGGATGGATGGATTTGCATTGTCTGAAGAAGGAAAGAAAGTCTGAAACTGAATTTCTCAGTGATTTGTCATAAAGCCACAAATTTTATGAGGAATGAAGTCAATAAATAATGAATGTGACTGTCATAACTTGGCCGTCCTCATTCTCAAAACAGAGGTTACAGATATAGATGTATTCAAGCTTGGAAATACAGATGCATCAAGCCTTAACTGCCAGTATAAATCCTTATATTCAAGGAAGGTATTTTGAAATCAGCATTTGTAAGCTAATTTGTGATGAAGGGCTTAAGAGCAAACTCCAGCAAGGGTTCATAGCATGTGGATCCTGCAGACTCGTCTGTCCCATTTCTGTGACTGTCACAGGACCACCATTGTGGAAGGCAGATGTATGCCTATATATATATCATTTGTCTTGATTTCAGAAGAGGTTTTTAAATTAAGAAGGGTAATGCGATGATACTAAAAGCTGAATGCCATTTAATTTACTCTAAACAAAAATAATTTTTAATTCAGAAGATAAGTTTGGCAATCTGTCAGCATAAAAGTGCAACTTACCATATGCTGCCTTTTCTCCCAGTGTTGACCATCTAAATGCAGTTGTTGTTTGAAGAAATGCACGCTAACGTACTCAGGACCTTGATATTCCTTGCTAGATTAACCTGCGGTGGCACAAAGAGTCACAAAATATAGTTTAAGATGTGTCAGATATGAGTGGATAGAACACTGTGTATATTGGTAGAGATACTGCTGCACAACAGACAGGGCTCAGAGGGTAACAGTAATGACAAGTTGTGTCCTCCTAGGGTTCGTCCTTGGTCTGTGGTATTTAATATGTTTTCTTGACCTTTTGCATAACAAAGAAAATTGGATAATTCCCTAGATGAATGACATCAGGACTGAATGGATAATAGGAGATGTGATTGCAAGACTAGACAGGAGCCTAAGGGCAATGTGTGAAGGTCAAAAACATGTCAGCTACCATGTCTGAATTTTTACGTGTGGAATAACAACAAAAAGAAGATTATGCCACGGTAAAAGTTTGCCTAAGAAATACAGAAAATAATAGAATGATCTGGTAGCTGCTATGGGAAACATAAACCATCAGGATCAGATTTACTGTGAAGATGAAGGAGCAAAGACAAACCAAAGCCTACAGCACTCATCTAGGTGGTTAAATGAAACACTAATTACTGCATTATTGCACTGGTCCTGCTTCAGTTACTGAAGAACATACAGAATATATAAAGTCATAGTGCTGACAAGAGTTCAGAAGAAAGTTAAGGGGATGTTCCTTGACTGTGCAGAGGTAATGATAAGTGGATGCTATGTGGGAGGCCCTGGGTTCATGTGCCTGATAAGAGCCAATTTTTAGTCTGGCAGTTAGCTCACAGGATTAAGACTATGTGCTGTTAATAAGCTTCTTTTTGTAGTACAGAGTTTGATTTCTCTTCCATGCCTCCATTGCTTACTGTGTGATGCTGAGCAAATCACTTAACCAGATGATACTTTGGGCTAATTGAGACAACTGGGCTAGGTTTCTTAGGATGCTCAGTGGTCTCCTGGACCACATGCCTGGTAGCTTCCTTATGAATCCAAGATCATATAAAATAGGAAAACCTTATTTATGGTGTGGCGATCGCTGGAGTTACTGAGTTAGAATGGGTTCCGACATGTAGATCATGAGACAAATGTCCACGAGCTACAACGCTGAAAGCAGAAGGCTGCAGCACTGCTAGATCATACAGTGGTGTGGCCAAAAGAGAGATACACTGTGGGAATCCACGCAGTCAGGAAAACCGGCAAATGGAGATGTTCCCTAAAGTAGACAAGCAGGCTGTCACCTGACAGTGGAAACAGCCGCACTACACAAGCAATCAGCAGAACAAGTGGCTAAAAAGGTCCGAACAAAGTAAAAACCAAAAAGCAGCTTACCAGTTGCCCTGCACAAGCATACAAATCCCCCACACACAACCTGTCCATTAAACCTCGCTGTGGGAAACTGTCAGGAAAAGCCAAAGAAGCTACAGCTGCTGCTGAGAGATACAGTTGTACATGCTCAATGTCACTAGTACAGAAGTTACAACACCACAAGCATCCCTGCCCATACCCCCCAACAGTACAGATTGTCGCAGACTATCCTGAGCTTTGCAGAATATGTCTGGCCCATATACCAAATAATTGTAGATGTCTGGTAAAGTAGTGGAACATCATTGAAGAGTGGAGTTAGAAAATAATGACATACATTTGAGTTTCAGACTTCATACCCATCAGAAAATTCATGCTAATGCAAAGCCTGTTATTCTATCAACTTTCTAAGTTTGTAAGACCAAGATGTAAATGTGTCCCTGTTTGTATCACTGTTTTTATGGCATTTTCCACATTACCTACCCAAAGAGGTTGAGAGGTACGCCTGCAAAGACAGACACTGATCTGCCAGACCCTCCGTAGTGCAGTGGCAGGTGGAAACATGTCAACCCTGGCAATCACAGACTACCTACCCAACAGTGTGAAAGCAACCACTGTAGAAGGGAACACTGACACAAAGGAGAGGCAAAGTATGTATGGGACACACAGGAGTATCAACCCACCTCCCAGTCCACAGCAGCATGTGGGTAATGTGGGGGCTGCCAAACTCATCCAATGGTTGTTGCAGCTGGGGTACACAAGTATGCAGATGCATGTAGGCAGAAAAGGGTGCTACACAGGGATACATCCCTATGTAATCTCTGTCACTGAAACTTAGACTGGGCCACACACCCTGATTGGCCAACAGCAATATCTGGGAGTTAAAGGGGACCTATGCAGTACATGCAGAACCAGCAGTGCAAGCAAGCTGGGTAGACTCCTACTAGACTACTACAATCACTTGTCAATTCCACGGCTGTGTGAACTGCACACAGAGAACCCCTAGCAGGGCAGATAGCAAGAGCAAGGTGGTGTGTATACTGCTGCACAGGGCCACTGTGGCAGACAGCGCTTATTCAGAAGAGTACAACACAAGGTGGTGTACAGCAACATACTCAAAGTCTGATAGTGGCCTGTACCGAAGTTGTGTATTCATTCTGTTCCCTGCTACACTGGATGTGATGGATACCGAGAGGCCATCTACAAGTAATGTTGCCATGATGGAATCTTTGTATGAGTATATCCCAGGTCAGCTTGGCAACAGATACAGCACAGTGCCCAGCCAACAGGGAAATAAAATGCTGGTAGTAGAGGGGTACCTCTACCATTTAGAGCATGAAGCACCCCCTAAACAGTACTAGGCATGTATTGAGTGGAGAATAAAGGCCTGCAGAGGCTGTGCCATCACTGTTCACCCAGATTAGGGAGAAGAACTGCAGAAATAACTGCCACACCAGCATGGCCCAGATGCAACAACTGCCCAAGTGGCTACGCTGCGAGCAGAACTACGATAGAGGGTGGTAACCAGCAATGAACTGCCCAGTCTGGTAATGTAGAGTATCCTTGGCACAGAGGATGACAATGTACTACAAGAGATGCCTTGCCATGCCACCTTGCATCATAGCATCACCAAGGTATGTCAGAAGGCACGGGCATCCATGTCCACACCTCCAGCAACACTTGCAGATATTGATGTCAGCCATTACCCACTCAGTAGTGGCAGCTTTACCTATGCATTAAGTCTGATATGGATGGGACTGATTCCTTGGTTCTACTGATTACAGCACAAAATCTGGCAGATTTGTGCAGGTCAGACATCATACTTGGGGATGGCACCTTCCCAACACGAGCCGATATTTGCAGTCAGCTGTATACTTTACATGGATGTATTGGCACCCCCACCTCAGCAAGGATTGTCTCCCTGGTGTACTGCCTAATGACACAGAAATCAGAGTCTGCATACAATAATATGTGGGAAATACTGAAGGGTATGGCTGCTGATCAGGGATGCACGTTGGCTCCAAGGTACATTATGACTGATTTTAAGAAGGCAGCAATTCATGCCAGATGAAAGGCATTCCCTAAGAGTATTCTGAAGGGGTGCTTATTCCATTTTGCACAAATCATCTGGCATCAGATCTAGCATCACCACCTTGTGGCCCTGTATGGTATGGACACTGCATTTTCAATAGCCATCCGCAAGCTGAATGCGTTGGCATTCTTACCAATGGAAGATGTTATCTCCGCATTTCTGGACATTGTGGCTACCTTACCTGACTGTGCTAAGCCTATAGGTGTATTTCTGGACCATCATTATGTACGTGGCTGACCACAGAAGTATTCATCCCACTGCTCAGCACACCAACGTCTGCCATCTTCCTATCCATTGAAGTTATGGAATGTGCGTGATGTCTCTGACATGGGCTTCCCATGGACAAATAACCAGGTGGAGGCATGGCATCATCAACTGAAAGTGTTACTTGGATGCCCTACAGTGCAGCTGTCTGACCTTCTGTCTATTCTGCAATAGGAACAGAACCTGACAGATACCCAAATGGAGTCAATTCTGAGGGGGATGCCTGTGACACCACGTAGGAAGGCTATTGTTGTAAAGAAGCATCACCTAAAGCTCTCCTATATTCATCCTCATTGTCAGTTACCCCCTATAACAAACCCATTCCACACTTCAAAAATGCTGAACTATTCCTCACATCTCTCCAAATAAACTCACATAAACACATTTGTATAGCCTCGCTCTATATCCCCCCAGGAGAGAATATTTCTACACTTGAAGATATCCTCACCTGGCTCTCTAACAACATTAGCAATGAAACAATAATCCTTGGCGATATGAATATTAACTGGGCCTGCATTCAGTCTCCTAAAAACCCTCTTAATATCAACCTTTACAGCTTATCAACTCCACAACATACTCCTCTAAACCCCTCTAACGGCAGCATTCTAGACTGGATTCTAGTCTCACCCCCACTATTTCTCTGACAGTGGCACTCTACCTGATCCCCTTAGTGACCACATACCCATCATTTTATTACTATCCGTAACCAAAAAACTTTCATCCAACAAGCTTCTCAAAGTCTCCAAAATCCATAAATTGGAACTGCCTGAAAACATTATCTCTAGATAACGCAGTTGCCCACTTCAACTCAATATTCCTACAAATACTTGATTCTCATGCACCCTTAAGGACTAAGAGAATTAAAACTAAAACAGCCCCCTGGCTATCCAAAAATACACTAGCATCCATGTGACACAGAGATAAGTCTGGGCACATTTCCAGAAAAACAGATCCCCCCTAGTCCAAAATGAATATAAAACTCTTCGAAACAGGGTAAAAACACTCATAATTTCCGATCGACAAAATTACTTCTCCACACTCCAAAATAGCAATAAATCAAACCCCCAGAAATTCTGGAAAGGTATCTCTACTCTCCTCAACCCTAGCAAACAAAATACCCCTACCCAAGACCCAAACGCTCCTGACCTAGATCTGGCTACAAAATTTAATTCATTTTTCATTGAATCCATTTCCAAATTAACATCATCTTTCTCTAACACCACTACACCCTCAAATACTCCCCCACCCTCTCTCCCCAGCACTCCACCCGGCACCGCCACTACTCCCACATCTCCATTTACTAACTCTTCTCCCTCCACATTTTCTCCTACTCTAACTACTTCATTATCTTCATCTGCCCTTAACTCCCCCCCTCACACTCTCCCTCTTTCTCATTAAAACCTATACCCACTTCCACTATAAAGAAACTCCTTCTGAAACTGAAGTCATGTACTAATGCTCCTGATAACATCCCTTTTTACTTTCTTAGCATAGCTGCTGATGCAATTGCCTACCCTATTAGCATTTTAATCAACCGCTCTATCCTAGAAAGTACATTACCCCAAATCTGGAAAAAGGCCTACATCATCCCTTTGCACAAAGGGGGCAACAATAACAATGTTACTAATTTCCGCCCCATTGCTATCCTGTCTCCCATCTCTAAAATCTTAGAAAAATGTATTCATCTTCAACTCCTTCCTTACCTTTTAGAAAATCATCTACTAATTCCCACACAACATGGATTCAGACCTAATCACAGCACTATGACTGCCCTCCTCTCCCTCCTTGAAACTGTTAACAAAGCACGCGACTCTGGCCAAATTGTTTCTACCCTACTACTCAACCTCTCTAAGGCCTTTGACACTATCTCTCATAACCTGCTACTAACCAAACTCTCAAGACTTAACCTATCTCCCTCCTCCTTGAACTGGTTCTCCAACTACTTATCTAACAGATATCAAGCAGTAATATGGAAA
The DNA here is from genome assembly GCF_019279795.1 of Protopterus annectens. NCBI lineage: Eukaryota > Metazoa > Chordata > Ceratodontiformes > Protopteridae > Protopterus > Protopterus annectens. The sequence goes on from NC_056733.1 coordinate 1,535,391,021, forward strand.
GAGGCCACTTCCTCATTTCTAAACACCCCTACTGGGGTACCCCAGGGGTCCATACTGGGTCCCCTTCTCTTTAATATATTTATAAATAATTTCCGCAACTCTATCCCATTCTCAGACATCATCCAATATGCAGATGATTCCACTATTATATGCTCTGCCTCTTCTATCCCCTCACTCCTAAAATTGACCCAAAAAGCTTTCACAACCACTGAGCAGTGGATGAAAAGAAATCACCTTGCTCTCAATGCCTCCAAAACCAAATGAATGCTATTTTCCCCCCTATAAAGCTGTCTCTTTCGACACAAACACATTCTCTATCACTAGTCAAAATAATTCACCTTTTGAACTAGTGTCAGAGACCAAGCTACTTGGGGTCCAAATTGATAACCAACTCAAATTTAACTCTCACCTACAGCTAAATATCAAACAAACCCACCAAAAACTCGGTATGCTGTACCGGCAAAATAAATACCTCACACCTGCTGCCAAAATCACTCTCTCTACTTCATTTCTTATCCCCTCCCTTCTCTACGGAGCCCCACTCCTAACTAATCTACAGTCCTCCCTAAAAACCCAACTTTCCTCTTGCTATAACAAAATCGCCAAGTCCGCTACCAACCACAAGTTCCCCTCACACCACTGTTCCTCTCTCCATATATTAAAATGGCTAGAGCTTCCCAACTATCTCACATACACTCAACTGACTCTTGCTCACAAACTCATTTTCAACTCCTCTCTCTGTCCTTCCCTTTCATCAGCTTTTAAAATGCACCTTCCTGATAGAATATTGAGGTCCAACAATCAAAATCTATTAGAAATCTATAAACCCACTCGTCCCCCAGGGAAAAATCTTCTATCTTTTGTCCTTGTCCGCCTTTGGAACTCTCTACCATCATCCATCTGCACCACCCCCAACCACTTTATTTTTAAAAGATCTCTTCATTTCCACCTAGTATCCAAGTGGGAATGCTCTTGCTCCCACCCCACATAGCTAATTTACTTGCAATTGCCATCTTCCTTCTTTGCCTTGATTCCTCGTGCATTCTTCCTGATTATTTACCCATAACTAATATACATTATCATTTCATATTATAGGGAAAACTGCACTAGGCCTCACCTCCTAAGTGCTTCCTTCATAAATTTCTGTAATTTCTCAGAAGTTTCATTCAGTATTTCAGAATATGATAAAAACTCAAAATATTTTTTCACGCAATATTCTTTACTATCTATAATCTATTAATTTTATCTATTGTTCTTTCATAGTTATTTCTTCTGTATTTACTTGAAATTGTTTTCTGGTGTCAAAATATTTTGTATTATTCTATAATTTGTAATTTGTTATAGTTTTGTATAACTAGTATGAATTACTTTTTTGTAACATACTTAGTTCTGGAGCTTTTCTCCCCAGGACTCCATTGAAAATGGGTTCTTTGGCCGAATGGAGTATCCTGGTAAACCAACTGCAAATAAATAAAATAAATAAATAAAAAATAAATAAAGCACATCTTGCAACATAAGTGTGACTACAGTGATGTGCAGGATTTCCTACATGCTATGGCACATTTCTACAAGTTGTGAATATATTTGGGTTTAGTACGCACCAAGCACTACACATATTACTTTACATGCTGTGTTAGTAAAGGCTTTGCCCAAAGCACACGGATTTCACAGTACCACTTTCATGTCCACTTGGCATCCAGTGAGGGCCACATGTTCGACTGACAGTCACACATGTCGGCTTCTGGAGGGGTGCAGAGTGTATCTCTATGGGGGTTTGTGTCTGCCACCTATGGTTAGGGTGCAGGGGGTTCTATTCCCGCAGGGAATTGTCCACAGGCATTTCAGCTAAACTGCCAACCTGCCATCTGTCCACATCCAGCTGTCTCACAGGGGAATGTTGCACTGCCTAGGTGCCTGAATCCAGTTAGAACATTTATTTATTTATCCTTTGTTAAAGGGCTAGTTCACTTGAGCTACAGGCCTCTTTTCAGGGGTTACCTGAGTTGGTATTTTTACTACTGGGGAAGTTTGGCCAAGGCACTCTGGAACTTCCTCTGCTCTTTTCATAAGATACTGTAGGATTTTTAACGTCCATCTGAGCTACCACATACTCAAGCAGATGGGACCTAGGATTAACATCTCATCCAAAGCATGACAAATTCAGGAGTGCGGCACCCACCTAATGCTGCACTGCAGTGTCAGTAATCCAATCATCTGAAGCAGGAATGGAAGCTACAACCTTCTGATCTTCCAGAACCAATGGCAAATGTGCTACCTGTTGCACCACTGACACTGCATACTTCAAGTCTAAACTACTCCAAGAATTTGTATATGTTAGTTGGCACACGTAGACATACTGTGCTGGCACTTTCATGTACCAGCTAACAGAGAAATGTCTAATACATATCTCTGGTATATACATTAATTTGAGATCTTGGCCCCATGGGTTTGTTGAAACAGTTGATCAACCATTGTCTCAAAGAGTCTCTACTAGTAGGTGCACTGCATGTTTCCTTTCACTAATATATATTCTTCTTTGGTTGCATTATATATGTATGAGTTGCAACCTCCTCCTACACATCTGGCGCATAATTCTGTCACTTCTATTACTTTTACCTTAGTTTTCTGCAACAACGTAATGCAGAAGATTTCACTTAGTGTATGTTAGTCATTAACTTTGTTGTTTTTTATCAAGACACCAAGTCCTCTAATATCAAAGGAGGTCATCCTTATAGTGTGTGTGTGTTGTGAACAAGATGGTATGAGAATGAAATTAGCAATGAAATGTAAAATTGACAGGTAAAAAAGGCGTGTATGAGTAAGATATCTGCACCCCAGTGCTGAAGTAACACTAAGGCAGCTACACCCACTCTTCCATCACCCCTTATCTTCTATGACCCAGTCTAATAATTGCTTCTCCAGTCAAGCACACTCACTGTGATAAAGAGCTTGCTGATATTAAGAATAAACTGTAACATCTTGGTTTATTTATTGCATTGTATGTTATTTCTTTATTTATCTGAATTTGGTTATTGGGGTAGAGAACTAATAAGTTTTATAAAATGTCAGCCTCATCCCAGGGCATACCTCTCAACCTCTTAGTACAAGAAAGCTGACAAAGCCTAAAATAATAAGGGGATAGAGCCCCAAAAATAAGGACAGATTTTAAATATTGTGTTTATAAACTTAGAAAGTAGCTAGAATAACAGTATATGTGTTAGCATGCATTTTCTGAAGGATATAAAGTCTGAAACTAAAATGTAAATGATAACATGTATATGATTATTTAGTAAATTCAACCTTCAGGGATTTGTCAAAAAAACACATTTTATGTGGAACAGACTATAAATATGAGGGAAAATTCTGGACATTCTGCAAAAATCTGGACAGTTGAGAGTTATGTCCCAGGGACAGCATTCAATAACAGTAACAATGATTACAAATATATACAGCTGCAATGAAATTAAAGTGGAAGTAACACAAAATAAGCATACTATGTGATATATATAACACTTTATTATTCCTCAGTGTTATAGAAAGATTCAATATACTGCATGATTATATAAGAATAGTGTATGGGGTGTTTGCCATATTAAGAGGTTAGATAAGATTAGAGGAGATACAGTGCAGGACAGCTGAATGCTGTTTTAGTTTATATGACCTGATGGGATACGAACATTTTGCTTGGCTTTTTTACATGAGATTTTAAGAGTGCATAGAATCTGAGATAAGATGAGGTGCATTTAAGCCTGGCTGGGAAGTATTCTCTTAGTTTGACCACTTATTGAAAATACATGGTCATAATTATGCAGTTTGGATTGAGGCATTTGCAGAAGAAGGCCTGAATGATTAAGTTTTCTGAAACAGTATGTAGGGGCTTGTCTTATTAATTTGGAAGTTAGAAGATGGCTAGATTGTTTCGGAAATAGTTTGAACAAATGAGAGCCAAGGAGCAGTTTAGCCCTTTGCCTAACTGGAATCCATCTGCCTTTTTTCAGTTTTATGCAATGATATTCTTTCT